>NC_068355.1:178770600-178810600 GCF_020536995.1 Dreissena polymorpha | reverse complement strand
GACACGTATTCCCTTTATATTGCTATTCAAGGTCATTAGAATCGTGACGCTATGAGATTACAGTGACCTTTACCCGGTGTGATAAATTGACAATATTAACCAAAAACTGTTTCAGATTAGTCACTTTTCGTTATAGTTATATATTTTAGATGTTAGATATTTACGAGGGCATGTTAATACTTTACATTTACTTTTCACGAACATAAACATTGTGTGCATCTGTTGACGATTTAAAACCCTTAAAATTATTAAGCGTTACAAACGCGAAACTATTAAATAATATTGGCAGTTCTGATGGCATCGTTACATTTTGCGGCACAACGGGGATTTTTTTTAAATAAAGCATAAAATGCAGCACTATACATAATGTATACGTGAGCACGGGTGGCGGAGTGGTTTAAATGCTAGACTTTTACTCCAAGGGTCAGTGGTAAGTGCCCAGTTGAGGAGTAGAATTTTCATTCTTTAATGTTATTCTTGTTTTTTTCCTTAAGCAATTTAGTTTAAAAGTTTACATTTATCAGTTTATAGCATTTCATGACAAACTTCAATGCATGCCAAAATCTGTGGTAATGTCCCTTTATTTTTATTTGCACGTATATGTTGTGTTAATAATTCTGGGTTAAATGTGAGATTTGAAGCATAAAAAACGGTTTAAACCCCCAGTCATTTACCAACCTCCGCGCAGAAGTTTGACGAGAACTAGCATAGCTTGATCAAATCCCTGCCTTCATAACCAACCACGTGATGATAGCCTAGCCACGTTGTACAATAATTTTACCGTTGTTATTTTTACTTTTGTTAGTTTAAGTAATTATAATTGTTTTATTATGAACCTAAATTTATACACTATTTTCAAAATGTACAATAAAATTATGCTACTTTTCATAATATTATATTTAAATCACTAAAATACAATTCTACCAAATCTGGTTGGATTTTCTTGTGATGGCAGAGATTACATGTGAGGAACGACAACTCTGTGTGGAGATCGATCCTTAACCCATTTATGCTGAGTGGACTCCTTCTAAATTGGATCAATTTATTTCCAAAATACTGGATGTTTAGTAAATTTATTTCTTTATTTAAAAAATGTCTTACAGAAATTTGTTTAAGCAAACAGCGAAGACCCTGATGAGACACCGCATCATGCGGCGTTTTCATCTGGGTCTACGCTGTTTGCCAAGGCCGTTTTTCTAGACGCTAGGCATAAATGGGTTTACATCGACCGTTCTTAGGCGGTGACCCCCAGTTTTGTTTATTTGTGTATGCTTGTTGTATAGTTGTCATTTTCATATGTTGTCTTTTGCCCATTGGTTCATCGCCACAAATAAATAACCGTATGTTCTAGCACGAGTTACCTCCTGCTGGCGAAGCTGAAGGTTCCCTTTGTGTATAATTGCTAGATCGCCCGTTAAACCACGTGCATTTTACCTAAACAATTTATTTAAAAATTCAGAACTTCTTTCACAAAATAAAGCTCCGCCCAGAATATACCACACACATCTTTCTTCTTTGTCTACATATAACAAGTTGCAATTCGTAGTAGAATTTTTTTTAGAAAATGTGGAGCGCGAAAAGTGTGTATAACCGTCACATAAATGCTGAGTTTTCTGCATGTTATTGCATATATTTATTTAAATAGGGAATTGATGTAAATATAACACAATAAAAAACATTTATCCGACCTACGTACCCTATGTTTTCAAGCGACGTCTGTGGAAACAAATTAAATGTTCTTTTTGAAGTAGGTAACAAACAGAATTCGAAGGTTTAACTCACATATGGTGTACACATTATTTAGCAACATATCATCAAATTATATGCGACACTTCCCATTTGACAACCTGTGCTAAAACTTTTTGTAAATAAATGAATTAACATACCCATTTCTCTTTTTCGCTCAACCATCAAAACATTATATATAAATAATTAAATAAATATATACATTGCACGTCTACACGTTATGGTAATTTTGTAGTATTTATTGTAGCCAATTTTGCCAATGCTTTCCAATATACACGGAACATATAATAGATGCGTCTCTGTTGTTGTTGTTGTTTTGTTTAGTTTAGTTGTTCGGACAAATCTCACAGCAGAACGAAAACCAAAAGTTCCCGCTCGTATATTTAAGTTATCTATGTTGATTTTACGGTGCATGTACATTCTGCGTCGATGGATGCCTGCTGTTGAAAAACCTAGGGTCGGTAGGCACGATTAAGGCCCACCTTAAAGCGTAGCTTTTCCTGTCTCTACGTCCAACTTTTTCGCGCTCACTGATTCCATGGAATACCCTGCTCCAGTCAAAGTAGCGAAAGCCACTAACAGGTTCGTTCCCCGCTCTGTCGCTTTCTCGTCCACCGTTTCTCTTGATAAGATAGTCCGTTGCGCTCCTCCAACGTGGTCCACCGTCTCTCTTAATAAGATAGTCCGTTGCGCTCCTCAAACGTGGGAAAAGCAGCGCGTTCTTGAAAAAATCTTGGCCGTAGATAAACCTGATCAATGTATAAAGTTAAACAATGTACATTATATGTGTCGTGTTCTGAGAAAACCGGGCATAATGCATGTGTGTAAAGTATCGTCTCAGATTAGCCTGTGCAGTCCGCACAGGCTAATCAGGAACGACACTTTTCGCTTTTATGACATTTTTCGTTAAAATGAAGTCTCTTGTTAGCAAAAATCAAATTAAGGCGGAAAGTGTCGTCCCTTATTAGCCTGTGCGAAGTGTACATTATGCCCAGTTTTCTCAGAACAAGGCTCATATCTATTTAATTTATAAATGATTTGCGTTCACTGATTATATGTATCTGATATATGTATACACATGTGTAATTGATTAATACATGTTGATCGAAGACTTAATCATTTATTTATGCTACAAATAATCATTTTAGAATTAAAAAAAGTTATTTGAATGTTTATTTCATAACAAGCGAAAACAATTGGTAAGGCACTTTTAAATCAAAAGTAATCGTTATAGTATCGTGAATATCGCCGATTGTTTATTCATTAAGCACATTAAATAACTTTTCGAGAAACACATGTATGATTTATTATTAATGTTCGTGCAATCAATAAATTATCATGATTGACAACAATTATTTCCGCGTGTCTGACCTGTTCCAACCGGTTTGGCCAAATGGCACCGCAGTCACGTGACTCAGGAGCAGAGTAACCACGAGCATGCGCACTCCTACCAGTCCGTCCATCTTGTCTGGAGTCTCCGACTGGAACAGTGAAAGGCATATTTAACACATTTTGCAAACGCATCATCACTCGCATTTACCCATTTAAGCCTAGTGGACTCTCCCATCCTTCTAAATTGGATCAATTTATTTCCAAAATTAGGGATGTCTCGTATATTTATTTATATTTTTAGAATATTTCTTACACAAATTACTTTAAGCAAACAGTGCATCATGCGGCGTCTCATCTGGGTCTACGCTGTTTGCCAAGGCCTTTTTTTCTAGAAGCCAGGCATACATGGGTTAAAGCCCTAACACGAGGGGTAGCCAATACATAGCACCAAGGAAACTGGTTAAATGATTCTAATGTTTAAGTCTAATAAAATGCGTAAATTTAATGACGCAATTTCCCATCAATTTCCGTTTGCATGGTGTTTTTTGAAGCATCAAAGAACATAATTAAATCGAAATCGACTTACAGCTTATACTCTATTCCATCTCCATTTTGATGAAAAGAAACTTGGATATTTTTGTTATTACCGTGCGAACCTCAAAAATAGATCATCCATTGTAAAAGGTATCGCTTAGTACGTAGAGCTTAATTGCAACATAGCTAATTTGATTATATTTACCCTTATGAAAATGTTGCGTCTGTCAACTTTTTCACAACAATATGACCCGCGTTCAGGAAAATCGGGTCTTAAAGCATGGGGGTAAAGTGCCGTCCCAAATTCAGTTTATCACTATGTACTAAACAACTGTTTACTGTGGTCACATATATTAACTACGATGTGAGATTAACCCTTTAGATTACTTTAATTTGAATAACAATACATAGCCCTTTAGATTACTTTAATTTGAATAACAATACATTACCCTTTAGATTACTTTAATTTGAATAACAATACATAACCCTTTAGATTACTTTAATTTGAATAACAATACATAACCCTTTAGATTACTTTAATTTGAATAACAATACATAACCCTTTAGATTACTTTAATTTGAATAACAATACATAACCCTTTAGATTACTTTAATTTGAATAACAATACATAACCCTTTAGATTACTTTAATTTGAATAACAATACATAACCCTTTAGATTACTTTAATTTGAATGAAAAGCCACTACCTTTTCGATCACTATAATTTGAATGACAACATATACTGGTAACCTTGTAGATCACTATAATTTGAGTGACAATACATAACCTTTGAGATCATTATGGCTATAATGACAATTCAAACATTATAGATCACTATAATTTGAATGATTTGCATAAAGTTCAAGTTTATGTGATAAATACAATACATGTACATAAACCTTTGGATAAGATATTTCTTGTATCATATAATGGTTATTAGCGGAAAACTTTTGACAGAGTTCCGCATTACTTTCATCGTTTGATTCGTTACCTTGAATTATATATTTTATTTCTATCGCTATCTTATGTTTTTATTATGTTACGTATTTATCCATTAGTTTCATGATAATTTCGTGAAATATCATCATCATTATTATCATCGACATCATCACCACCAGCACCACCAGCACCACCATTATCTTCGTATTCAGCTTCATGATCGTGGTTATTATTATTATCGTAATTATAAGCAGCAATAACATCAGAAGAAGCGGCTTGCATTCGTTATTAAAATAACGAGTTATTACGACTCCTGCAGTCTCTTCAATTTCAACATTGTTTTCATTATATTTTCAAACAATCGATGAGAAAGATTTATACATACTATATTAAGCCTACCTTGTTTATTTATTTGCTCCTCCTTATATTTCCAGTAAGTTCAGAAACGCGGTCGCGTGTTTACTGTCTCTAATCCTCATTCAGCGTCATATTTATTACCCATCGATCTATATTTAGCGTCGACTTATTGGTGTGAGTTTGAGATATTAAAAAAAGACGTGCAGTTGAACAAATATAAGACGCGCTCTTGGAAAAAACGGGGTTCAATGAAGGGCTTTCACTGTAGTCCCAGATCGATTAGCCTGTGCAGTTCGCACTATTCCCTTTTTTGTATTTTTCGTTAAAAGGAAATCGCTTCTTAGATAAAATCCTGTGTTTTCGGAAAGCATGGAAAGTGTCGTCCCTAATTAGCCTGTGCGGTGTCGTCCCTAATAAGCCTGTGCGGTGTCGTCCCTAATTAGCCTGTGCGGAATATAAGCCTTTTCTGGGACTACACTTTACGCACATGCGTTAAGCCCTGTTTTCCCAGAACGAGGCTTATATCTTTAAATACACGTGTTTACTTGTTTACAGTTGAATTAAATATGAAAATTTCACTATTTTCGGATGGCAATTTATTAGCAAGAGAAATCAGATATTAGATATGCGAGACATATTTTTATGTGAAAAACAACAACACCAGCAAAAACAAATAAAACAACAACGTTTTCATAATTAGGTTGCAATGTACCGAAAACCCAAAGTCAATATTCTATTAAAGTTGCTCTAACGCATGCTCTAACTATGGAATGGATGAATCCGACATGCAAGACATTGACTCGAAGTACATGTATGGGTAATGATTTATTCAAACTGTTGCTTAAATATGTGATCATATTGTTTAATGCATTAATAATTTGTTACATTAAAAATCACGTTTAAGTTTTTAGCATATAAATCGTTTGTTATTGTCTTTAAAATTGTATATGGAATTGTATTTATATATAAAAATAAGAACTAAAACCAACACACGGTTATTTATTAACAATCTAACAGTTTGTTTGATTTATAAACAATGGTTTAAAAACAATATATTGTGGAGTTTATCCTCGGATATTAATAGCACAACTTTATAAAGCTCTCATATAGGAGTTTACGTACTTGTGCATTAAAGAATATGATCGTTAAAACGTTTAAACTTACTTTCGTTCTGCTACGAAAGGAATGCCAACTTTCGACATGTCGATAACGATCAAATTATTAGTGTGAAAGTAGTGAAGAATCATTTCCGGTTTTGAGACGTGGAGAGTTGTGAATGTAAACGAAAGCCTCATTTGAAGGATTTTTTGAGGTATATAGCACTTTTATTTATGGAAATGATGTGTACAAATAAGTCCGTTTATACGAAATTATAACCATAGAAGAGTGCCATCCATTTTTATTGAATATTTTTATTAAAACACTTAGAAAGCGAGTGTCAAAAATTATTGTCAGTGTCACGACCCTACTTCACAAGTGACATTGTTTTCTGTCCCTGTAATTTATTGTGACAGTCTTGTTTTGTAACAGACACGTGGTCATTAATTTGAATAATTCAATATTTCAGTAACTAAAAAAAGATCTTAGTTGATTGAAAATTGTTTATATATTTAAATGAGATATTGGTCTCAATAAAACAAAGTGACTTTTAGGGCTTGTTTGGGACGGGTGCTGGAGGTTTCGGTAAATGACAAGTTCGGTAAATTGATTTATATAGTAAAAGCTGTGGAGGTTTCTGTAAATTGATTTTATAGAGGAGGTATACCTACAACGAGGTGTTAATGACACCTATTATGGCTTACAATAACATTAGGGGCATTTTTTTGCAAACTGTGGATTAATTTTGAGTAGAGTAATTAATGCTATGCCTAAGGTAAAGAATTAAGGGAAATGAAAATGCAACCTCTGAAAAACGAATTCTGTTAGGAAATTTTTGGTTAATTTTACGATTTAAATAACGCAATACTGTTGTTTGTTTTTTAAATTGGTGCTTTTATTTAAATAACATAATAGAAACATACCTTAGGTTACCTTAGGTGGTTTACCACCGCAGGTCTTTTGGACCTCTGTAGTGGCCTCTTCTTCGTCATCGCTATTTAATAGTCTCGGTGTTTTGCTTCCGGTTATTTCATTATAGTCACAGTTATGATCGTACACCATTGGGTGGTTTATCCAATATTTATCTAGGCGTCTTTTAAAAGTTTCCGTGTTCTTGGATGTGACGACAGCACTTGGTAAATTATTCCATATGTTTACAATGCGATTGGAGAAAAAGTTCTTGCGAATGTCGCGTGCACACCTTTGTTTTAAAAGTTTTAATGGATGACCTCTATTTGTATTTGTGTTCAAAGTAAAAATTCCAACTGTTGTTCTTTTGTCATAGATATTGTTCAAGATCTTGTATGTTTCAATCATATCCCCTCGTAGTCTGCGAAATTTCAAAGTGGGTAGTTTAATCAATTTAAGTCTTTCCTCGTATGATTATCCTTAAGTTTGGGTAACATTTTGGTTGCTCTACGTTGGACGTTTTCAATGCTATCAATGTCTTTAATTTTTGATGGACTCCATACACTGCTGGCATATTCCAGATGTGGTCTTACAATGGACTTGAATAATAATCTGAAGCTTCTAAAATCTAGAAATTTAAATGAACGTCTTATTAATCCCATCATTTTGTTGGCTTTATTTACTTGGTTTTGTATGTGTTCATCAAATTTTAATTTTGAGTTTATTGTTACACCAACATCTTTTTCATTTTCAACTCTTTCTAGAGAAACGAGGCCTCCTTCATACTTGGGCATAGTATATGATCTTATTTCTGGGGGTTTTGTTGAAATTTGTAGTATTTTGCACTTGTCTGGGTGAAACTTTAACAGCCATTTGTTGCTCCATTCAAAAAGTTTATTCAAATCATCTTGGAGAATTAACTGATCATTTTTAGTCGAAATCTCACGGTATATTTTTGTATCGTCCGCAAACATAAGAACACTAGAGTTCACACATTTTGGTAAGTCATTTATGAACACCACAAATAGGATCGGTCCTAGTACGGAACCCTGAGGAATGCCGCTGGTGACAACGTGCCATTGTGAGTAGCTCCCATAGACTTGTACCCTTTGTTTACGATCGGTTAAGAAGTTCTGTACCCATTTACATGTTTGTTTGCTGATGCCATATTTTTCCAATTTGTATATTAATCTTTTGTGTGGGACCTTATCGAATGCTTTCATGAAATCTGTGTAAATTGTATCAATTTCGCCTCCTTGATCTAGTATACTAGTCCAGTGGTCCATAACCCTGAGTAACTGTAGGTTGGTTGATCGGGCTCCAATAAATCCAAACTGCTTATCACTGAATAAATCATTAGAGTTCATATGATCAACTATCCGTTTACGAATTAATTTTTCCATCAGTTTGCAGATTACGCTAGTGAGACTGACTGGTCTATAGTTCGAGGCTAATTTTTTATCTCCCTTTTTGAATAATGCTGTAATTTGTCCAATTTTCCATTCATTAGGCACAATACCCGACTTAAAAGAGCTGTTGAATATATGGCACATAGGTATTTGGATTATGTCTGACAGTTTTGACAAAACAATTGGGTGAACTTGGTCTGGACCTGGAGACTTAGATGTGTCGAGTTCGTTTAATAGGGTTTTCACTTCCTCTGGTTTAAATTCATCGTCACTTGACAGACTCTCAAAGTTAATGTTCTCCATTTTATCAAAGTTTTCATCAGTTTCTTGTGTGAATACACTAGTAAAGAATGTTGCTAGAACGTCTGCTTTATCTTGGTCACTATTAGCTATAAATAACTTCCCATCTTTCATTTCGTGTAATTCCGATATACCACTACGCGTTTTCCTTTTTGAGTTTATATATGACCAGAAATTTTTACAGTTTGATTTGGATGTCTCCGCTATTTCCTTTTCGTATTTTTTACGCTCCTTTGCTACTATTGATTTCACTTTGTTTCTAGTCCTTGTATATATTTTGTAGTTTTCTTCGTTGTTATGTTTCATGTACTTTTCCCATGCTCGATGTTTTTGCCTAATTAATTTTCTTATTTCTTCACTAAGTGGCACACTGTTTTTCCTCACACTGCTCTTTCTCTTTGGTATGTGTTCGTTCATTTCATTGTTCAGTTTGGTCATAAATATGTCTATCATTTCATTAGTGTCCTTGTTTTCCAATAATTTATCCCAGTCCAAGGTCATTCCTTCTCTTATTTTCTCAAATTCAGCTTTTTTATAGTTAAACTTGATTGTGTTAGTATTGGAATATTGAGTATAACATACAAAGTCAAATGTTATAACTAAATGATCACTATGCCCCAAGGGGTCTTGGTAATTAATGTTTTGTACATTGTTTGAGTCGTTTGTAATTATCAAGTACATAATAGTAATAAGAAGTAATGATTTATGGCGGAATCAATGTAAGCTCTTCAATTAAGTTAAATGCTATTTTAAAAAGTTTCTTGTAAAATATGATTTAATAAAAATGATTTCATGTTGAATTTTATATTTATTTATATGTTTTATTATTTCTTTCTGGTTTCTGGTTGAGAAAAACACAAGAAAAAACAATATATAAAATTTAACTGATAACTAGGAAAAAGAAGCGAGAAATTTATTTATATACGAAACAAACATATTTGATCTTAGTATTTTAAACCACCGAAACTTAACCATTATATAAACATGAGGTAGTTTGCCAACATAATGAATATGTATTCCAGCTCTTGCCACGTGGAGGCCACCTCTTGTAAGAGCCACATTATTATATTTTTTTAACTGATACGCTTTAATTAAGGTTTTTATCAACTAATTGTTTAAAAACATATATAAAATACAAAACGACCATGACCTTAATATATAATTTACCTCCATCGATTAGAATATTTATAGGTTGCAAGCCTGGATAATTAATAATAAAACTTTGCAAACATCTCTAATTTGATAAAATCAAGTCCGTACATTTAAACCGATAAATTAATTAGTGCCAAACAACTCAATTAATGTACATCAAAATTAATCCATAGTTTGCAAATAAATGCCCCTAATGTTATTGTAAGCCGATAATAGGTGTCATTAACACCTCGTTGTAGGTATACCTCCTCTATAAAATCAATTTACCGAAACCTCCACGGCTTTTACTCTAAAAAATCAATTTACCGAACTTGTCATTTACCGAAACCTCCATAACCCGTTTGGGACTAGCCCATATAAACTGACTCCCAGAACCTTTGATAATTTTTGCTTTGACGGCTCTGGGAGTCCATATGCACCCCTTCATAAACACAATCGCAGTTCTCTGCAGCTGAACAATTTGCATCACTAAACTGACGTCGTTCGTGACAAAGGAGGAAAGCTATTAATTAATTTAAAAACACATTAAATTTACCTGAACGGCAGCCTACAGAAGTTATTCTTCTCATGCACACTATAAAAAACAAGACGATGTTTCAACACACTATTCTTGTTGACTTTTTATGTTGAATTTCAGAACAGAACAAGTATTTAACATCTGCTTTACATCGTTATAGACTACATAAAAAATCACGATGTTAAAAAATTGATGTATGGTAGTGTCTTGTTGAGTTTTGGGTTCTTTTAGAGTCGTGGCTATATAGATCGTGGGAAATTATGTGATAGAATGTTCCCACATTATGCAGTTTTTATGGAAAAAAGTTTTGACCAGGTCACCATTGTTTTGCTGATCAAAAATGCGAGAAAAACAGGTCAATATTGTTATTCCTCAGATCTATTTTCAGCTATTTCCTGTTCATAGGGTGTTCCTTAATAACACAAAAAAGTTTATTTAGTAGTACTTTCCATACCTTACATACTGATTGTAGTAATCGTATTATCGGTATCCCGAGTCTCTGGATTTCCTGATACATACGTGTCAACTGTCTAAATCACATACATGCAACTTTTTCCATCTTTATCCATTACTCGATAATCCCATATATGCCCGATTTCCATTTTTAAAATCAAATTATCGGTGGGTAATAAAGACGACAAGAGTCATAAACACAGACGTTTAAATTTTTTCGAAAGTGTCGAATGAATTTCGGTATATGATTCTATTTAAACTTGGGTATGATGAAATAAGCTCCCAATCAGGACCGTTGTATTGCAACATGTGTAAATCACCTGACACTGTTTGAATGCATCGTGTACAGCTATTTTAGGTTACAAATTCTACATGAAATAAATGAATTTCTTTGTTCTGATTAAAAGAGCGCGAAAATTGGTGTGGGTGTATTTATTTGTAAATAAAAAATTTGTAGCGGGTAAACATTGAGATCATTTAATTTCCACTAAAAGTTTTGTTGTGAATTTCAACTTAAGTACCGGGGTATCTCGCGAATTATTCGGCATTGACATTTCCTCTTACTAAAATATCATTTAAATACGCTGTATCGTTACCGTTATGCTGTATCAGTTCCTTCATTATTCAAACAATTATTGTATTGTATACTGACTGCACACAAGTGTCGTAACATACGGATGCAATACGTAGATTCGGACAGTACTTAAAGCGGACACAAGTAAATAAATGATTTAATACTCTCTTGATTTCTTTGAAACTCGGTATTTGTTGTTAAAAATGGCAATTGCATTGATTAACACCATAAGAGTTAATAGTATTGATCATCTTAACGCTTTATTAATGTTTCCGACTTTATGTACTGTCTGACTTAAAGTACGCATACATGTGCGCATACATGTAATATCTACATGTAGTATATGATTTTCTTTTGTACATTAACATTTAAAACGCGTGAATGACTCTTGCAGACAGGTGCGCAGCATCAAGGTGATCACAGGTGTTCCCGCTAACGATATCGTGCAATCGCGGCGATTCAGGTGTTCGCCGAACACCGCGGTCGGTAGTGTGTCCGCCCCCCGTGAATTGTCACCCATAGGGAAAAGTTAACACAACAGACAGGCGTTTTTGTTTAAGTACGCAGTGCCTGTACTGTAGTTTTGGACATATATTCGACCTATACCTCCTGCATATTTGCCCTGTAAAGACTTTAAAAATACCCTCTTGGTGTCAGCTGACAATACCTGACCAAAATGGATACAAATTGACAAAGTTTGAGGAATTTTTGTGTGAACTACAAGGCATACTCAAAAAGCATGTTGATGCATTTTTTTTTAAAGAAAAGTTTGTTTAAGATAAACCATACCGTTATACGGTCATCAGTAGAGCGTTTTACAGCATCAGGTTTTGGGCAGGAAAACAACTTGTGTACAGTCTAATATCGACCGGTTACGTTTAAGTATATTTACCATACCCGGGGTACATGTAAGTATACTTACATTGTAAGAGTGTGTGAATGTCACAGTTTATTAACAGGTCATCGCTGAGTCTTCACGACTACCTTATGTGCTGACCTGCAAGTAAACTTAAGAGTACCCGGGGTACAAATAAGTAGTACATGAGCCAAAAATGACCAATCGCGCCATTTAATAACACATACACGCACATGAAAGCGTACAAACTATTGTCAAAGCACTTCTTGTTTAGTTTATAGTTTAACCCTATTTATTTTAAGCCCAAATGCTTTGTATTTACTGTTCAAAGGTGATTACCTTAGTATTAATCATTTTATGCTTTTTAGAAGAATTTCTCTCCTGATAGTTTTCGTATTTTCACTGTTTGCTGTAATTTTTTATTTTGTAAGGTGCTGATGACTTGGATATAGCAAAATTCTTCTGTCTTGCAGGCTAAAATTAACCACCGTCTAGAATAACCATGGTGAGTCGATTGAAACTTCAGTACTGCAAGATAATCCTGGCCACATCCCTTGTCTGGTTCCTGCTTGATGTTGTCCTGCTCATGTACTACACAGACTGTGCCACGCACGCGTCTGTTGACTGTCAGAACACAAATAACAATGAGAAACCAGTCAAAAAATCTGAGGAGTCGTTGTTGCAGAGGATTTTACCAAAAGGTATTCAATATTCCATGTTCTTCAATTAGACATTTTAGTTGTTTATCTCCCCTGAATACTTCCTAAAGACATTCTGGTCCATGCAGTTGTTTGACTTGGTTTTTGACGTTGGTCTTCATTATCAATACATGGTTCACATGTATCTCCGATATCTCTGCAAAATGGAGAACTATTTGATTTCGTATAAATATATGATTGGAAAAAGGAAAAACTATTTGGCGATCAACTCTGGAAATATTTCCCTAGAAACAGACACACGGACATAGACATGCAAACACAGGAAGCTCCAAATACAGTCATCGACAGCAATCGTAAATGAAACCAGTCAAGCGCATGTACTATCAAGTTTTCAATTTGACTGAGATGGATTAGTTGATTGATATGATCACATAACATGAATTATTTTCCTGCCTTTTTATAATCACAGTGTATTGGCACCTCTTCTTCATTGATGTCTGGGACATATGTAAGTTGTTATCTTATCTCCAGGTTATGTAGGTTGAATCCAGGTCCCTGGCTGTTATTGATTTAACATCAATTTGGTTGTTTTACCGGTCTAATTAATCAGGAGATTGTTGTAGCTAGTACCGTTCTTTATCATGTTATAACGCGCAACCCATGTATAACACACACCAGAACATTTAATGCCAAACATGGTGTCAATTATGGATATTTAGGATAGCACAATGAATTTTTCGCAAATTAGTACTCAGAATAGCCTTGTATCAATTTATGAAGTGCACCAACTTTTGAAATAGAAATTTGGGGCTTTAAAACTGCACATAATACATGGTTCTCATTACAAGTCAACTTTATTTGGTCCTGTTTTTTGGTGCATGGTTTGTTTTGATATTCTCTGTTGGACCTTTGTATAAATTCAATTAATTTTGGCACTTGACAAGTGCTATTGCTATTTATTAGGGTTGATCAATACATTATGATGCTAATGTATAACAGTGCTCCAGCTAGAATTTGAAAAGGGCAGGGTGGCTTTTTTGTCAAAAGGGCACTTTCGACGCGCAGTATTTTGTGAAAAGGGCACTTTCGACGCGCAGTATTTTGTGAAAAGGACACGTTCGAGCGCGCGGGTGTTTCTGGAATGCTTTCTATTGCATGTTAATTTATATGTTATAAATAATTGTATTATTCCCATTATTACTAAACCATTCAAATATAATGTCTACAATGAGGATTAAACTAATTACAATTTAATAAGAGATTTATGAATTATCATATGTAAAAAAAAAAAAAAAATTTTTTTTTTTTTTTTTTTCAAGGGGGGGGGGGCAGGGCGGAGGTTCGGGAGGGCAGGGCGGTGGTTCGGGAGGGCAGGGCGCGGCGCCCTTCGATTTAGGCCTAGCTGGAGCACTGTATAATATAAAATTCTGTTTGCACATTTGAATATGGACGCTTGATTTGTGATTTATACAACCACGGGTGGATGATTGAAACATTCAGGGATAAGTGGTTAATACAATCAGGGATTATATAATAATTGGTAAAATCATGGATACAAAGAATGGAGCACACAGACATGGGAGAACCTTTATTTTTGTTTGTTTTATGTGAGTCTCTTCTGTAGTATTGCTGTTGTAACCTTGTAAATGCTTTACTTTTCTGCAGAACAGGGCTTCAGTTATATGGTTCAGTTCTGTGTTTTATGATTTAAGTTTTCAACTTTGCATTTTGTGCTTTTTGCATTAAGGTTTTGGTTTGGTTATAGGCAGAAAAGACTTAAATATATATTATTTATCTGGGTTTATTTGTTTTCTCTTGCTTGCTTTGAAATGGCTACAGTGGTCAGTTTCGAGCTTGATTACTCAAGGAATTATCCAACCTTTTCTACTCATCCAAATGTTTGTGTCAGCATTATGCTCTTGTTAAGGCATATATACAACATGTTCTTATCAATGTTTCTAAGGCAGGTATTCAACTGATTTTTGAGACACTCTTAAGCTTAATTTCTGGGCAAAACCAGTGCTTGGCATCTTTGGAAGGTAGAAAGAACACTTTTCATTTAAGTTTGGGTCTGTGACCTTCTGGTGGATAGGCAGAAACCATATCCACGTCGTCCCGCCCTCCTTTTGTATGCCCCTATTTTTACTTTCAAATCAGGTCAACGTTTACACTAAACTACTCGGATATCGCTGTTTCTCCTACAGATTTGTGATATTTTGTGTTAAGGTAGCTTTTGTGCTGATCTTGTATAGGAGAGCATTTGGAGCCAGTTGGGTGAAGTTTTCTTACTAAAAATATTAAGAAAATTGCACTCAATAACTTGAGTTTGATTTGAGGTATTGCACTGAATTTGATGTGTTGTTAGCGTATATCAGGTGACTGAAAGAAAAATAACATTTTGTATTTTATGAGCATCATACTGTGAAAACTGGGCTAAATGCGTGAGCGTAAAGTGTTGTCCCTGACACTTTCCGCTCTAATAGAAGTAAGTCTCTTCTTAACAAAAATCCAGTTAAGACCCAAAGTGTCATCCCTGATTTGCCAATGTTGAATGCACAGGCTTATCTGGGACAAAACTTTACATACATCCATCAAGTCTGATTTTCCCAGTACATGACTTGTATAAGAATAGTCTGTCATGGGACAGCTCTTGTTGCACAAAACACTCACAAGAGACATTGATATACACCCCCCACATCTTCCACAATAATTGTTGCACAAAACACTCACAAGAGACATTGATATACACCCCCCCCCACAACTTCCACAATAATTGTTGCACAAAACACTCACAAGAGACATTGATATACACCCCACATCTTCCACAATAATTGTTGCACAAAACACTCACAAGAGACATTGATATACACCCCACATCTTCCACAATAATTGTTGCACAAAACACTCACAAGAGACATTGATATACACCCCACATCTTCCACAATAATTGTTGCACAAAACACTCACAAGAGACATTGATATACACCACCCCACATCTTCCACAATAATTGTTGCACAAAACACTCACAAGAGACATTGATATACACCCCCACATCTTCCACAATAATTGTTGCACAAAACACTCACAAGAGACATTGATATACACCACCCCACATCTTCCACAATAATTGTTGCACAAAACACTCACAAGAGACATTGATATACACCCCCACATCTTCCACAATAATTGTTGCACAAAACCCTCACAAGAGACATTGATATACACCCCCCACATCTTCCACAATAATTGTTGCACAAAACACTCACAAGAGACATTGATCTACACCCCCCACATCTTCCACAATAATTGTTGCACAAAACACCCTCAAGAGACATTGATATACACCACCCCACATCTTCCACAATAATTGTTGCACAAAACACTCACAAGAGACATTGATATACACCCCCCACATCTTCCACAATAATTGTTGCACAAAACACTCACAAGAGACATTGATATACACCCCCCCACATCTTCCACAATAATTGTTGCAAAAACACTCACAAGAGACATTGATATACACCCCCCACATCTTCCACAATAATTGTTGCACAAAACACTCACAAGAGACATTGATATACACCCCACATCTTCCACAATAATTATTGCACAAAACACTCACAAGAGACATTGATATACACCCCACATCTTCCACAATAATTGTTGCACAAAACACTCACAAGAGACATTGATATACACCCCCCACATCTTCCACAATAATTGTTGCACAAAACACTCACAAGAGTCATTGATATACACCCCCCACATCTTCCACAATAATTGTTGCACAAAACACTCACAAGAGACATTGATATACACCCCACATCTTCCACAATAATTGTTGCACAAAACGCTCACAAGAGACATTGATATACACCCCCCCACATCTTCCACAATAATTGTTGCACAAAACACTCACAAGAGACATTGATATACACCCCACATCTTCCACAATAATTGTTGCACAAAACACCCTCACGAGACATTGATATACACCCCACATCTTCCACAATAATTGTTGCACAAAACACCCTCAAGAGACATTGATATACACCCCACATCTTCCACAATAATTGTTGCACAAAACACTCACAAGAGACATTGATATACACCCCACATCTTCCACAACAATTGTTGCACAAAACACTCACAAGAGACATTGATATACACCCCACATCTTCCACAACAATTGTTGCACAAAACACCCTCACGAGACATTGATATACACCCCACATCTTCCACAATAATTGTTGCACAAAACACCCTCAAGAGACATTGATATACACCCCACATCTTCCACAATAATTGTTGCACAAAACACTCACAAGAGACATTGATATACACCCCCCCACATCTTCCACAATAATTGTTGCACAAAACACTCACAAGAGACATTGATATACACCCCCCACATCTTCCACAATAATTGTTGCACAAAACACTCACAAGAGACATTGATATACACCCCCCACATCTTCCACAATAATTGTTGCACAAAACACTCACAAGAGACATTGATATACACCCCCCACATCTTCCACAATAATTGTTGCACAAAACGCTCACAAGAGACATTGATATACACCCCCCCACATCTTCCACAATAATTGTTGCACAAAACACTCACAAGAGACATTGATATACACCCCCCACATCTTCCACAATAATTGTTGCACAAAACACTCACAAGAGACATTGATATACACCCCCCCACATCTTCCACAATAATTGTTGCACAAAACGCTCACAAGAGACATTGATATACACCCCACATCTTCCACAATAATTGTTGCACAAAACGCTCACAAGAGACATTGATATACACCCCCCACATCTTCCACAATAATTGTTGCACAAAACACTCACAAGAGACATTGATATACACCCCCCCCACATCTTCCACAATAATTGTTGCACAAAACACTCACAAGAGACATTGATATACACCCCCCACATCTTCCACAATAATTGTTGCACAAAACGCTCACAAGAGACATTGATAAACACCCCACATCTTCCACAACAATTGTTGCACAAAACACTCACAAGAGACATTGATATACACCCCCCACATCTTCCACAATAATTGTTGCACAAAACACTCACAAGAGACATTGATATACACCCCCCACATCTTCCACAATAATTGTTGCACAAAACACTCACAAGAGAAATTGATATACACCCCCCACATCTTCCACAATAATTGTTGCACAAAACCCTCACAAGAGACATTTATATACACCCCCCCCCACATCTTCCACAATAATTGTTGCACAAAACACTCACAAGAGACATTGATATACACCCCCCCCACATCTTCCACAATAATTGTTGCACAAAACGCTCACAAGAGACATTGATATACACCCCACATCTTCCACAATAATTGTTGCACAAAACACTCACAAGAGACATTGATATACACCCCCCACATCTTCCACAATAATTGTTGCACAAAACACTCACAAGAGACATTGATATACACCCCCCACATCTTCCACAATAATTGTTGCACAAAACGCTTACAAGAGACATTGATATACACCCCCCACATCTTCCACAATAATTGTTGCACAAAACGCTCACAAGAGACATTGATATACACCCCCCACATCTTCCACAATAATTGTTGCACAAAACACTCACAAGAGACATTGATATACACCCCCCACATCTTCCACAATAATTGTTGCACAAAACGCTCACAAGAGACATTGATATACACCCCATGTCTTCCACAATAATTGTTGCACAAAACGCTCACAAGAGACATTGATATACACCCCCCACATCTTTCACAATAATTGTTGCACAAAACACTCACAAGAGACATTGATATACACCCCCCACATCTTCCACAATAATTGTTGCACAAAACGCTCACAAGAGACATTGATATACACCCCACGTCTTCCACAATAATTGTTGCACAAAACACTCACAAGAGACATTGACATACACCCCCCACATCTTCCACAATAATTGTTGCACAAAACACCCTCAAGAGACATTGATATACACCACCCCACATCTTCCACAATAATTGTTGCACAAAACACTCACAAGAGACATTGATATACACCCCCCCACATCTTCCACAATAATTGTTGCACAAAACACTCACAAGAGACATTGATATACACCCCCCCACATCTTCCACAATAATTGTTGCACAAAACACTCACAAGAGACATTGATATACACCCCCCACATCTTCCACAATAATTGTTGCACAAAACACCCTCAAGAGACATTGATATACACCCCACATCTTCCACAATAATTGTTGCACAAAACGCTGACACAAGAGACATTGATATACACCCCCCCACATCTTCCACAATAATTGTTGCACAAAACACTCACAAGAGACATTGATATACACCCCCCACATCTTCCACAATAATTGTTGCACAAAACGCTCACAAGAGACATTGATATACACCCCACATCTTCCACAATAATTGTTGCACAAAACACTCACAAGAGACATTGATATACACCCCCCACATCTTCCACAATAATTGTTGCACAAAACACTCACAAGAGACATTGATATACACCCCCCACATCTTCCACAATAATTGTTGCACAAAACGCTTACAAGAGACATTGATATACACCCCCCACATCTTCCACAATAATTGTTGCACAAAACGCTCACAAGAGACATTGATATACACCCCCCACATCTTCCACAATAATTGTTGCACAAAACACTCACAAGAGTCATTGATATACACCCCCCACATCTTCCACAATAATTGTTGCACAAAACGCTCACAAGAGACATTGATATACACCCCACGTCTTCCACAATAATTGTTGCACAAAACGCTCACAAGAGACATTGATATACACCCCCCACATCTTCCACAATAATTGTTGCACAAAACACTCACAAGAGACATTGATATACACCCCCCACATCTTCCACAATAATTGTTGCACAAAACGCTCACAAGAGACATTGATATACACCCCACGTCTTCCACAATAATTGTTGCACAAAACACTTACAAGAGACATTGATATACACCCCCCACATCTTCCACAATAATTGTTGCACAAAACACCCTCAAGAGACATTGATATACACCACCCCACATCATCCACAATAATTGTTGCACAAAACACTCACAAGAGACATTGATATACACCCCCCCACATCTTCCACAATAATTGTTGCACAAAACACTCACAAGAGACATTGATATACACCCCCCCCACATCTTCCACAATAATTGTTGCACAAAACACTCACAAGAGACATTGATATACACCCCCCCCCCACATCTTCCACAATAATTGTTGCACAAAACACTCACAAGAGACATTGATATACACCCCCCCACATCTTCCACAATAATTGTTGCACAAAACACTCACAAGAGACATTGATATACACCACCCACATCTTCCACAATAATTGTTGCACAAAACGCTTACAAGAGACATTGATATACACCCCCCACATCTTCCACAATAATTGTTGCACAAAACGCTCACAAGAGACATTGATATACACCCCCCACATCTTCCACAATAATTGTTGCACAAAACACTCACAAGAGACATTGATATACACCCCCCACATCTTCCACAATAATTGTTGCACAAAACGCTCACAAGAGACATTGATATACACCCCACGTCTTCCACAATAATTGTTGCACAAAACGCTCACAAGAGACATTGATATACACCCCACATCTTCCACAATAATTGTTGCACAAAACACTCACAAGAGACATTGATATACACCCCCCACATCTTCCACAATAATTGTTGCACAAAACGCTTACAAGAGACATTGATATACACCCCCCCCACATCTTCCACAATAATTGTTGCACAAAACACTCACAAGAGACATTGATATACACCCCCCACATCTTCCACAATAATTGTTGCACAAAACGCTCACAAGAGACATTGATATACACCCCACATCTTCCACAATAATTGTTGCACAAAACGCTCACAAGAGACATTGATATACACCCCACATCTTCCACAAATTCCAGTTAAGCATTGCACTACATTTCCATATCAAGGATATATCCCCCTGTGTCGACATGTTATAAAACCATGTATATTTCTTTGTCACGCAAATATTTCTATAGCATCAATATTAATAATTTTTTTTAAGAGCCTTAACAACCGGTTTTCTTGTCACATATTAAAAATAAAATGTTTTTCAGCGTGTCAAGCATATCTGTATTTCTATAACAATGATAAATAGGTGATTTTGTTTACTAAAGTATATTACATGTAAATGCCACAATACATGGTGCATAGTTTATAACCTATCATATGACAATTTTGTTAAGAATGTTACTGAGATTTATACAAATCAACATTTGTGGAGGAAGCAACAAAGATTCAGAGACAAATTTTCAAGACTTAAGTATTTTGAAAATTTCAAGTACAGGGTCATTTAACTCCTGGATTTCAAAAGCTAATGAACTCTTTGCACCTATCTTAACAAGGCCAGCTCGAGGAGTTGTGCTAATATCGATGACTCCATTATTCAGCACATTCTGTTGTTTATCAGAGCCTGTCGCCCCAGACGAACCAGCAGGCATTCCACCCACCCGCATCAAATACATAACACCGACAAAAATGCCCAAACCAAAAGAGCCCCCAAAGCCACATAAACTGCCTGATTTTATTCCAGGTACTATTTTTAGATATCCCAATTATGCTAGACTATGGGAAAGATCTAGGAGCAGTAAAGGCCAGGGATTTCCTTAGACTTAACAGTGTTGATTTTTCCACCATTTTGGGAATGGGGCCGGAACCCTTTAAATTGGGAAAATTCGCGTTGTTTTATCTAACAGGGGGAAATTGGTGTTGTGTGTTTGTTTTGTTAACAAATGCTTAATAATTGGGAATAAACTTTTTTGGTAAATCTTCATGTGGAAACTAGGGCTGTCATTTGGAAAATATATACCTTTTAAGATTTGTTTTGGGGCCAAGTGTCATCAAAAAATGTGATAAAAAACAACACTGTTTTTGTCTGTCTGTTTTTCTGTCTGAAAGTCAAAGGAAATCCCTAAAGACTTATGGTGCTGCTGAAATGGGGAAGCAGGACATGTTGGATCTATTGTGCTGACATTTTGCAATAATTTGCTTAATCCAAAGAAGTATTATATTGTTTGTAATAATCTAGATTTTTTAGCATTTATAATCTTTTAATTAGCAATTTCCACAAATATTAAAGACTTAAACTGGTAAAATAAAATCTTTTCATTTAACATAAAAACATTTACAAAAAATATATTGTATTTCAATAGACTTACGTGTTTTGTTTTGACTTGTCCAAAGTAGGGATGGGGGTGACAGAAATAAGGAGCATAAATCAGTGCTCTGTTACTATAGATCTTTCCTTTGTAGACCCCTTCCAAAGCAGCTTGCCAGTAAAGAGACAAGGGTGTCTGCAAAACAATCCCCCCCCCAGCAATACTCCCTTGAGAACCTGCAACAATCCCTTGACAACAATCCCTCTGCAATAATCCCTTGACAACAATCATCCGCTTTCCAATTCTTCAAATTAGCATTGTGTTTTGTTTAATACTGTAAAATCATTATTATTTGTTGGACATTAATTTTCGTTGATTTCTCAAGTTGACCTGTCCACATATTTAAAACAAACATTTCTGAAAATTACCTGGAAAATTTCTCTTTATTTTCAGAATCTTATATCAAAAATAGTTTTGGTCATTTGTA
Source organism: Dreissena polymorpha (assembly GCF_020536995.1). Classification (NCBI taxonomy): domain Eukaryota; kingdom Metazoa; phylum Mollusca; class Bivalvia; order Myida; family Dreissenidae; genus Dreissena; species Dreissena polymorpha. The sequence continues at coordinate 178,788,025 of NC_068355.1, read as the reverse complement.
AAAAACACTAAATTTCACGCCGAAAAATATACATGATTTTACAGTATTTACTAACTAAACTGATTCTATGTTTCTAATCTGTAATGTTTAATATTGGTTGAATACTACCTGAAGCAATATTACAGTGTTCAGAAAAATTTCAGAAGCCAGTTATATTTTTAAAGTAGCCGGCATCTAAGCAATAAAACTGGTGTATGTCCACTATTTCAATTGATATTTTAAAGGGGCCTTTTCACAGATTTTGGCATTTTTTAACTGATTCATTAAATGCTTTATATCGATAAATGTAAACATTGGATCGTAAAAGCTCCAGTAAAAAATCAAGAATAAAATTAAAAAAAGGAAAAGAACATTGCCCGGACCAGGTTTCGAACCAGTGACCCCTGCAGCCCTGCCAGAGTCCTGAAGTAAAAACGCTTTAGCCTACTGAGCTATTCCGCCGTGTACATATACATGATGTATTTTATACGTTATATAAGCAATCTTCGTAGTTTCACAAAATTTCACGACAAAAACAGAACTCTCCAAATTATTCAATCGTTTCGCGTTGCAACGCTTTATAATTTTTAGGTTTTAAAATCGTCAAAAGATGCATATAATGGCTATATTAGACCATGATAAATGTTCAGTATTACTGTTTCCTCACAAATATCATAACTATAACGAAAATTTGCGAATCTGAAACAACTTTTTTCAATTTTGTCAATTTACCAAAGCGTGAAAAGATCCCTTTAAAGTAGTCGGCATCTAGAAATAATGAAATCCCCAGCTGCCGGTGCTTCCGGAGAACACTTAATATTACCTGATTTTTCTCCCATTTATTTATCCAATTTAATGTAAGTTGCTAGTGATGCTGGAAATGTTAGTGAGTTAGCGTATTTTTATTTGTTCTCATGTTGGCAATAACATAATTTTCAAGAATTACGTAAGTCACCTACATGTATACAAAAAAGAAAGCTTAGTAATTAGTTTTCAAAACAGAAAAATGACTAAGAAACTATGAAATAATTGGTAGTTTATTGTAGACCTATTTATTTGAGCTTAATTGCATCAAAAGTCCAAGGCTTATTGAAACGCTCGCAAGTCTGTTTCGTGGGTAGAACCAGTACTTGGTCTCTTTGTTGGCGATTTGGTAGCTAGGCAGCACACCATTTCCAATACGCAATGTTGACAATATTATTGTTTTGTTTAATGATGATCTGCAGTTGAAAAAGATACATCAATAAATTGATAATGAAGTTACTAGATGTAGTACCAACACAGCAGTAAAAACAAGATGAGAAATTCAAATCCTGAATGTCCCTAAGCTAGCTTATCTTGTTGCAATCATATTGTACTACTAATGGATATCATCAAGGGATGTATCTGTTACAATTTTGTTACAAGGTCACAGCAATTTGATCATTTTTTTGTTGGATAAAACTTATAAGTTATTTTTGCTGAGCATGCATGCCTTTGCATGGCCTGTTTTTCCAAGCATAGGAGGAAAAAAATATTGTTCAAGGGTTATTGGAAAATTGTTGTATCTGCTCCACATTTGTATATAAGATACTAAACTTTTGCGCTCAATGTTCATTTTTAGCTTGACTATTATATATGAAATATATATAGTGGAGCTCTCCTATACTCACCCCAGCGTCAGCGTGAGCGTCTGTGTTAGCGTTTGCGTTAGCGAGCAAATGTTTAAGTTTAATTATTTTCATTGTCCCTTGACATATTGCTTTCATATTTTGCATACTTGTTTACCAACATGACCCCAACCTATAAACAAGAGCAGACAACTCTTTCAAGCATTTTGTCATAATTATAGCCCCTTTTCCACTTAGAATATTCAGCAAATGTTTAAGTTTTCGTACTACCCCATTTATTTTCATCGTCCCTTGACATATTGCTTTCATATTTTGCATACTTGTTAACCAACATCACCCCAACCTATAAACAAGAGCAGACAACTCTATCAAGCATTTTATCATAATTATTGCCCTTTTTATACTTAGAATATGCATATTATTGATAAATCTATGTTAAAGTTTGCGTACTACCCCAAATATTTCCTATATCCTTTGACATATTGCTTTTATATTTTGCATTCTTGTTAACCAACATCACCCCAACCTATAAACAAGAGCAGACCATTGTATCAAGCATTTTCACATAATTATGGCCCCTTTTATACTAAGATAATTGAACATTTTGCTTAAATTGCCATAACTTCTTTATTTATGATCACATTTAATTATTACTTTGACAAAGCAACACGTTCCTGAATACCACAATGGATTCCACCCAAACAATACCCCACGCCTCTACCCAGAATCCCTTCCCCCCCCCCAACTCCCCCCCAACCCCCCCCCCCCCAATTTTTTTTTTTTTAAACATCATGTTATAAATTACCACACCCCACATTAAACCCCCTCTCACCCCCACCCCCCTATCCCCCCTTTTTTAACCAGGTTTTCCGAAGGAAAAAACTGGTTATTAGATTGGCGAATGCGGGCGGGCTGGCTGGCTGGCTGGCGGGCTGGCGGAATAAGATTGCCCGGGCCATAACTATGTCGTTCATTGTCAGATTTTCAAATCATTTGGAACATTTGTTCACCATCATTGGACGGTGTGTCGCGCGAAATAATTACGTCGATATCTCCAAGGTCAAGGTCACACTTTGAGTTCAAAGGTCAAAAATGGCCATAAATGAGCTTGTCCGAGCCATAACTATGTCGTTCATCGTCAGATTTTAAAATCATTTGGCACATTTGTTCACCATCATTGGACGGTGTGTCGCGCAAAATAATTACGTCGATATCTCCAAGGTCAAGGTCACACTTTGAGTTCAAAGGTCAAAAATTGCCATAAATGAGCTTGTCCTGGCCATAACTATGTCATTCATTGTGAGATTTTAAAATCATTTGGCACATTTGTTCACCATCATGGGGCGGTGTGTCCCACGAAAGAATCACGTCAATATCTCCAATGTCAAGGTCGCCACGACTAAAAATAGATTTAAAAAAAAAAAATTACAAAGGGGGTTAATTTTTTTGGTCATTTCAAAAGTTCAGTTTGAGTTTTCTCCCTTTATCAGATTTTTTTTCACATGAAAACCTGGTTTTGTGACAATTTTGTCCCTTGTTTAAACATCATCTAATAAATTACCACATCCCACATTATACCCCCCTACCCCCCCCCCATTTTTTTTCCCTTTTTTTTATTTTTTAAAGATCGTATAATTAATAACCCCACCCCACATTATATCCCCCTCTCATCCCCCTAACCCCCCTCCCCAAAATAATTTTTTTCCCCTTTTTTTAGTTTTGAAAGATCGTCTAATAAATGATTGAATATGAACAATTTCCCCATGATTGCTTACGTTATACTGTCAAGCACTCGAATAGTCAAGCGCGATGTCCTCGGACTGCTCTTGTTCATAGCCAGCTTGTCGTCTGCCGTCCGCGTCGTGCTAAAACCTTAACATTGGCTCTAAAATCAAAGTGCTTCCACTTACAACTTTGAAACTTCATATGTAGATGCACCTTGATGAGTTCTACACGCCACACTCATTTTGGGGTCGCTAGGTCAAAGGTCAAGGTCATTGTGACCTCTAAAAAAAAAATATATAGTGCTCTTGTTGTATTATTAAACCTACGTAATATGTTACAACACAAAATATATATTCCATGTTAAAAAGTAAGTTGCATACAATCGCAGCATTGAATAAGCTTTAAAGGTATATTAATGAAACGCTTTAACCCTAAGTGAGTTGAGGGATGTACCAGATTCACCATGTCTGCCTGTCTGTCTGTTCATAGACATGGACATTGTGTGTTGAAGCACTCATGCACTGTGCAATGTGCCAGGGTTTCAGCAGTAGTTTCATACTATTTCCTCATATTAAACACGTCTATCAACTGTTGGTCACATTGACAGACATTCTGACATCACATTGCCCTCAGGTTGTCCTCACAATATCTCACATTCTCCACACCCAGTGAATTGTGGATGTCTGTATAACACTATAGCCGTCTGACTGGACAGTCCCTGACATACGGAAATGTAGATGTCATAGGTCTTATGGAGTGTGTAAAGCTTCTAAATATAGATGTCACTTGTCATATGGTCGCTGGACTGTGTCTGATATAGCTGTGAACATGCCTCATCTTCCTCTACATGCGTGGTAAAGGGACTTGTTCATAGAATGATGTATGTTTTTCATCGGAATTTCCAAGTATGATATTTAGTAATGTTATATAGTAACTTAACAAAATATCGCTTCATGTGTCTAAGGGACTTGTTTGTGAATATGAATAATTATGTATACATGAACACAGTGTTTTTTAACCATATTTGTGATCAAACTTTGGCCCCCATTTTCAATCTCAAAGCATATAAATTAGTATATTTTTCCCCAAATTATATTTTTACCCAAATGACGGCCTACAATTTTCAAATAAAAGTTTCCAACACCAGAAATATTTCTATAATAAATTCCTTCATTGAATACATTTCGCTATAAACCCTTTTGCAAGCAGCACAAAACCAGGACAGCCTGTGAGTATCTTGCAGTCTGTTCAGGTTTTATTCTGTTTGCTGCTCATCAGTAACTAAGGGTTGGAAATGATGCCTTTAAAACGTGAATTGAGTAAAAAAGGCCTTGAATAAAATGTAACTTTCAAAAGGACTACAAATGTGTCAAAATACGCATCTAAGTGGTAAAGGGTTTAACTGGGTAAGTTGATAACTGTCATGTGGTCGCTGGAGTGTTTCTGGTGAAGCAGTTAAGAGGCGTCAACTTTTTCTCTGTGTCTTACAGGGATTTGTTCACAGATGCATGTGTGTTTATGAACTATATTTTAAAGTATGGTTTTTAACCAGGTTTTCTGAAGGAAAAAACTGGTTATTAGATTGGCGAATGCGGGCGGGCTGGCTGGCGGTTTGGCGTGCGGGCGGAACAAGCTTGTCTAGGCCATAACTATGTCGTTCATTGCTAGATTTTAAATCATTTGGCACATTTGTTCACCATCATTGGACGGTGTGTCGCGCGAAATAATTACGTCGATATCTCCAAGGTCAAGGTCACACTTTGAGTTCAAAGGTCAAAAATGGCCATAAATGAGCTTGTCCTGGCCATAACTATGTCATTCATTGTGAGATTTTAAAATCATTTGGCACATTTGTTCACCATCAAGGGACGGTGTGTGGCACGAAAGAATCACGTCAATATCTCCAATGTCAAGGTCGCCACGACTAAAAATAGATTTAAAAAAAAACAAACTTACACAGGGGGTTAATTTTGTTTGTTCATTTCAAAAGTTCACTTTGAGTTTTCTCCCTTTATCAGATTTTTTTTTCACAAAATAAACCTGGTTTTGTGACAATTTTGTCCCTTGTTAATGTTATAACTTGACGACATTTGGCTTCATATGTTTAAGGGACTCATGTGTGAATATGCTGTGGATTTGTTTTGTCAATTACACGGGGGATATTTTGCCCAATTCTCATTCCAAATAAGTATATGTTTTTCTTAAATGATTGCCCAGAATTCCCAACTGAAGATTTCAAAAAAAAATTAAACACAATATTCATTTCATCTCCCTTCCCATCTTTTTGAGTTAACCCTTAGCAAAAATAATGTATATAATAAAATACTTTAATTTTCAATTATATAGTACATGCATGCAAAAAACACACTACTAAATTACCCAATTTTAGTCAAAACAACTTTTTTATTATTATTATTCCCAATACAAAGAACACCAGCCCCATTGTCAAAATAGTGAAGAAAACACATATACATTTAGAAGATGTATATATTTTGTAGTATTTCAATTAGTTTCGTGACTTTACAGATATCAATATAAAGGTACATTTATGTCATGTAAAATTCAGACAAAGAATATTTGTCAATGACAAAAACATGCTCTTAGCATAACGAATGACAATTGAATCTTGGAGTTCATGTATGTTCGCTCGCTTTAAGTGTCCTACTATATGTGTTGTATCTAGATTCAAACACTTGAGAGATAAATTGACTTTGAAAGTCACTCAAAGTGGTTAGAATTATGATACTGATGATAATATGATAATTATAGGACAGTTTGTTCTACGCAAGTAACTGGTCTATTGCAGAAAATTATAATAGTGGAAGTTCTTCCACAGACGTATTTCATAAGCGGCCCAAAATATCCACGGGCCCATAAAATTTCTCCACATATTACACTGGTAGATTTTGCCTAAGCATTTTTGTAACAAGCGATGTCATTGGCTGTCATTTCACTATCTTCCAAATTAAATCAATCCTAGTAAGGCAAAGTGTATTCCATGTGAACAAATCTGTTGAAATACAGATCAGCTCAAATGAAAGATTGCCGTCATCATTCACAGGGATTGGATCACATATTGTTTTGATCACTGTTTACCTTGCAACAATAATTAATGTGCTTAATATGAAGTTAAAAAGGTTTTCAAAATAAATCGTGTTATGGCATCTAAGAAGGTGTTTATTTAAATGTCTGTTTTAAGATTTGTCATGACATGAACGCGAATCGCGTAGTAAAAATCAGTCAACATAATGTTCCTCCCCTCAGACTTCATCTCAATCACACCCCTGACTAATCAGGGACTTAACTTTCCGCTTTAATGGGATATTTTGTGTTAACCCTTTGAGCGCTGGTACCAGATTTTGAAGGCCTTTGCAAACAGTTTGGATCCAGATGAGACGCCACAGAACGTGGCGTCTCATCTGGATCCAAACTGTTTGCTATTCTGATAGTATTATTTGAAATAAATCGAAGAAAATGCTAACTTTAGAAATTCAGCAGACGGCATTTTAGCAGATGACAAATTACCCAGCATGCAAAGGGTTAAGGAAGTCTCTCCTAACTGAAAACTTAGTTCAGGCAGAAATTGACGTCCTTGATTAGCCTGTGCAGATAGTTCAGTTCAGGCAGAAAGTGGCGTCCTTGATTAGCCTGTGCAGATAGTTCAGTTCAGGCAGAAAGTGACGTCCTTGATTAGCCTGTGCAGATAGTTCAGTTCAGGCAGAAAGTGACGTCCTTGATTAGTCTGTGCAGATAGTTCAGTTCAGGCAGAAAGTGACGTCCTTGATTAGCCTGTGCAGATAGTTCAGTTCAGGCAGAAAGTGACGTCCTTGATAAGCCTGTGCAGATAGTTCAGTTCAGGCAGAAATTGACGTCCTTGATTAGTCTGTGCAGATAGTTCAGTTCAGGCAGTAAGTGCTGTCCTTGATAAGTCTGTGCAGATAGTTCAGTTCAGGCAGAAAGTGACGTCCTTGATTAGCCTGTGCAGATAGTTCAGTTCAGGCAGAAAGTGACGTCCTTGATAAGCCTGTGCAGATAGTTCAGTTCAGGCAGAAAGTGACGTCCTTGATTAGTCTGTGCAGATAGTTCAGTTCAGGCAGAAAGTGACGTCCTTGATTAGTCTGTGCAGATAGTTCAGTTCAGGCAGTAAGTGCTGTCCTTGATTAGTCTGTGCAGATAGTTCAGTTCAGGCAGAAAGTGACGTCCTTGATTAGCCTGTGCAGATAGTTCAGTTCAGGCAGAAAGTGACGTCCTTGATTAGTCTGTGCAGATAGTTCAGTTCAGGCAGAAAGTGCCGTCCTTGATTAGTCTGTGCAGATAGTTCAGATCAGGCAGAAAGTGACGTCCTTGATTAGCCTGTGCAGATAGTTCAGTTCAGGCAGAAAGTGCCGTCCTTGATTAGTCTGTGCAGATAGTTCAGTTCAGGCAGAAAGTGACGTCCTTGATTAGTCTGTGCAGATAGTTCAGTTCAGGCAGAAAGTGCCGTCCTTGATTAGTCTGTGCAGATAGTTCACTTCAGGCAGTAAGTTCTGTCCTTGATTAGTCTGTGCAGATAGTTCAGTTCAGGCAGTAAGTTCTGTCCTTGATAAGCCTGTGCAGATAGTTCAGTTCAGGCAGAAAGTGCCGTCCTTGATTAGTCTGTGCAGATAGTTCAGTTCAGGCAATTAGTTCTGTCCTTGATTAGTCTGTGCAGATAGTTCAGTTCAGGCAGAAAGTGCCGTCCTTGATTAGCCTGTGCAGATAGTTCACTTCAGGCAGTAAGTTCTGTCCTTGATAAGCCTGTGCAGATAGTTCAGTTCAGGCAGAAAGTGACGTCCTTGATTAGCCTGTGCAGATAGTTCAGTTCAGGCAGAAAGTGACGTCCTTGATTAGTCTGTGCAGATAGTTCAGTTCAGGCAGAAAGTGCAGTCCTTGATTAGTCTGTGCAGATAGTTCAGTTCAGGCAGAAAGTGACGTCCTTGATTAGCCTGTGCAGATAGTTCAGTTCAGGCAGAAAGTGCCGTCCTTGATTAGTCTGTGCAGATAGTTCAGTTCAGGCAGAAAGTGACGTCCTTGATTAGTCTGTGCAGATAGTTCAGTTCAGGCAGAAAGTGCCGTCCTTGATTAGTCTGTGCAGATAGTTCAGTTCAGGCAGAAAGTGCCGTCCTTGATTAGTCTGTGCAGATAGTTCAGTTCAGGCAGTAAGTTCTGTCCTTGATTAGTCTGTGCAGATAGTTCAGTTCAGGCAGAAAGTGACGTCCTTGATTAGCCTGTGCAGATAGTTCAGTTCAGGCAGTAAGTTCTGTCCTTGATAAGCCTGTGCAGATAGTTCAGTTCAGGCAGAAAGTGACGTCCTTGATTAGTCTGTGCAGATAGTTCAGTTCAGGCAGAAAGTGACGTCCTTGATTAGTCTGTGCAGATAGTTCAGTTCAGGCAGAAAGTGACGTCCTTGATTAGCCTGTGCAGATAGTTCAGTTCAGGCAGAAAGTGACGTCCTTGATTAGTCTGTGCAGATAGTTCACTTCAGGCAGAAAGTGGCGTCCTTGATTAGTCTGTGCAGATAGTTCAGTTCAGGCAGAAAGTGACGTCCTTGATTAGTCTGTGCAGATAGTTCACTTCAGGCAGTAAGTGCCGTCCTTGATTAGCCTGTGCAGATAGTTCAGTTCAGGCAGAAAGTGACGTCCTTGATTAGCCTGTGCAGATAGTTCACTTCAGGCAGAAAGTGCCGTCCTTGATTAGCCTGTGCAGATAGTTCAGTTCAGGCAGAAAGTGACGTCCTTGATTAGCCTGTGCAGATAGTTCACTTCAGGCAGTAAGTGCCGTCCTTGATTAGCCTGTGCAGATAGTTCAGTTCAGGCAGGAAGTGACGTCCTTGATTAGTCTGTGCAGATAGTTCACTTCAGGCAGAAAGTGACGTCCTTGATAAGTCTGTGCAGATAGTTCAGTTCAGGCAGAAAGTGACGTCCTTGATTAGCCTGTGCAGATAGTTCAGTTCAGGCAGTAAGTTCTGTCCTTGATAAGCCTGTGCAGATAGTTCACTTCAGGCAGAAAGTGCCGTCCTTGATTAGCCTGTGCAGATATTTCAGTTCAGGCAGAAAGTGCCGTCCTTGATTAGTCTGTGCAGATAGTTCAGTTCAGGCAGAAAGTGGCGTCCTTGATTAGCCTGTGCAGATAGTTCAGTTCAGGCAGAAAGTGCCGTCCTTGATTAGCCTGTGCAGATAGTTCAGTTCAGGCAGAAAGTGGCGTCCTTGATTAGCCTGTGCAGATAGTTCAGTTCAGGCAGAAAGTGGCGTCCTTGATTAGCCTGTGCAGATAGTTCAGTTCAGGCAGAAAGTGACGTCCTGGATTAGTCTGTGCAGATAGTTCAGTTCAGGCAGAAAGTGACGTCCTTGATTAGCCTGTGCAGATAGTTCAGTTCAGGCAGTAAGTTCTGTCCTTGATAAGCCTGTGCAGATAGTTCAGTTCAGGCAGAAAGTGGCGTCCTTGATTAGCCTGTGCAGATAGTTCAGTTCAGGCAGAAAGTGACGTCCTTGATTAGCCTGTGCAGATAGTTCAGTTCAGGCAGAAAGTGGCGTCCTTGATTAGCCTGTGCAGATAGTTCAGTTCAGGCAGAAAGTGACGTCCTTGATTAGCCTGTGCAGATAGTTCAGTTCAGGCAGTAAGTTCTGTCCTTGATAAGCCTGTGCAGATAGTTCAGTTCAGGCAGAAAGTGGCGTCCTTGATTAGCCTGTGCAGATAGTTCAGTTCAGGCAGAAAGTGCCGTCCTTGATTAGCCTGTGCAGATAGTTCAGTTCAGGCAGGAAGTGACGTCCTTGATTAGTCTGTGCAGATAGTTCACTTCAGGCAGAAAGTGACGTCCTTGATTAGTCTGTGCAGATAGTTCAGTTCAGGCAGTAAGTGCTGTCCTTGATTAGTCTGTGCAGATAGTTCAGTTCAGGCAGAAAGTGACGTCCTTGATTAGCCTGTGCAGATAGTTCAGTTCAGGCAGAAAGTGACGTCCTTGATTAGCCTGTGCAGATAGTTCAGTTCAGGCAGTAAGTTCTGTCCTTGATTAGTCTGTGCAGATAGTTCAGTTCAGGCAGAAAGTGGCGTCCTTGATTAGCCTGTGCAGATATTTCAGTTCAGGCAGAAAGTGCCGTCCTTGATTAGTCTGTGCAGATAGTTCAGTTCAGGCAGAAAGTGCCGTCCTTGATTAGCCTGTGCAGATAGTTCAGTTCAGGCAGAAAGTGACGTCCTTGATTAGTCTGTGCAGATAGTTCAGTTCAGGCAGAAAGTGACGTCCTTGATTAGCCTGTGCAGATAGTTCAGTTCAGGCAGAAAGTGGCGTCCTTGATTAGCCTGTGCAGATAGTTCAGTTCAGGCAGAAAGTGGCGTCCTTGATTAGCCTGTGCAGATATTTCAGTTCAGGCAGAAAGTGCCGTCCTTGATTAGTCTGTGCAGATAGTTCACTTCAGGCAGAAAGTGGCGTCCTTGATTAGTCTGTGCAGATAGTTCAGTTCAGGCAGAAAGTGACGTCCTTGATTAGTCTGTGCAGATAGTTCAGTTCAGGCAGAAAGTGACGTCCTTGATTAGTCTGTGCAGATAGTTCAGTTCAGGCAGAAAGTGCCGTCCTTGATTAGCCTGTGCAGATAGTTCAGTTCAGGCAGAAAGTGACGTCCTTGATTAGTCTGTGCAGATAGTTCAGTTCAGGCAGAAAGTGACGTCCTTGATTAGCCTGTGCAGATAGTTCAGTTCAGGCAGAAAGTGGCGTCCTTGATTAGCCTGTGCAGATAGTTCAGTTCAGGCAGAAAGTGGCGTCCTTGATTAGCCTGTGCAGATATTTCAGTTCAGGCAGAAAGTGCCGTCCTTGATTAGTCTGTGCAGATAGTTCACTTCAGGCAGAAAGTGGCGTCCTTGATTAGTCTGTGCAGATAGTTCAGTTCAGGCAGAAAGTGACGTCCTTGATTAGCGTGTGCAGATAGTTCACTTCAGGCAGAAAGTGACGTCCTTGATTAGCCTGTGCAGATAGTTCAGTTCAGGCAGTAAGTGCTGTCCTTGATTAGTCTGTGCAGATAGTTCAGTTCAGGCAGAAAGTGACGTCCTTGATTAGCCTGTGCAGATAGTTCAGTTCAGGCAGAAAGTGGCGTCCTTGATTAGTCTGTGCAGATAGTTCAGTTCAGGCAGAAAGTGGCGTCCTTGATTAGCCTGTGCAGATATTTCAGTTCAGGCAGAAAGTGCCGTCCTTGATTAGTCTGTGCAGATAGTTCAGTTCAGGCAGAAAGTGCCGTCCTTGATTAGCCTGTGCAGATAGTTCAGTTCAGGCAGAAAGTGACGTCCTTGATTAGCCTGTGCAGATAGTTCAGTTCAGGCAGAAAGTGACGTCCTTGATTAGCCTGTGCGGAGAGTTCGAGTTGAAAAAAACCTTGGACACCAGGGGGAGGGGCAGTTTTCCTTTAATGGCTTAAGTAAAATCTTATTAATACCCTAGAAGTAACATTTATTAACAGTACTCATGTTAAGCCTTTTGTGGTAGTCTTTAGTACATTGTTTGTACATCCGATTTGTGTTGTTAACATTGGCATGGGAACACTCTAAAGGCCACATTCATTGCCCAATATTCTTGAAACTTTGTAAGGACATTTGTCCAAATGATATCTAAGCCAAGTTTGAAATTGGGTCTCATGAGGTTAAAAAGTAGGCCAATTTTAAAGACTGCAATATATTGAACGCATTGTATGCCTGGTGACATGGGAAATCTTGGCTTAATGCATTGTTTAAGGTGTCATCCCAGAAAAGCCAGTGCAGTCTTCACAGGCTAATCAGGGATGACACTTTCTACACTGGAATTGTTCTCAGAGGAGACTTAATATTCCTATAAATGATAAATAGCATTACAGCAGAAAGTATTGTCCTTAATTACATGTAGCATGTGCATACTGCACAGGCTAATATTGGATGCCACTTTCTGCATGCATGTTCATGCATTAAGCCCAATTTTCCCACAACAAGGCTAATATTGTACTGTATGTGTATATTACTCCAGGTCTGATGGGCCGGCCAAGTATGCCTGGTGACATGGGAAAGCCTGTCAGTATCCCAGCAGACAGACTGGAGGAATCCAAGGACAAGTTCAAGATCCATCAGTTCAACCTTGTGGCTAGTGATATCATGTCCCTCAATAGAACCCTGCCAGATTACAGGATCCCTGGGTAGGTTGATCATAAATAATCCCAGTGTAGATCTCCATGATGAAAGTGAAGGAGGATCTCAGATGATCCCACTGTAGGTAGATCCTGCATGATCCTAGTGTAAGTATATTCCTCATGATCCCAGTATAGATGTATCCCCAATAATTCTCACGTAGGTAGATCCCAAATGGTCCCAGTGCAGATAGATTTCAAATGATCTAATTGTAGGTAATACCAAATTATCCTAGTGTTGGTAGATCCTGCATGACTTCAGTGTACAATGTAGGTAGATTCTTCATGAGCCCAGTGCAGATAAATCCCAATTGATCCCAATGTGGGTAAATACCAAATGATCCCAGTGTGGGTAAATCCTGCATGATGCCAGTGTAAGTAACTTCTTCATGATCCCAGTGTAGATAAATCCCAATTGATCCCAGTGTAGATGGATTCCAAATGATCCAAATACTAGTATGGATAAATACCTAATGATCCCAGTGTAGGTAGATCCTGCATGATTCAAGTCAGAGCTACCGATAAGGTGCGTATTTGCGTAATGTAAAATTGCCAATTACGCATAGAAAAATAAAACTCTGTGTACCGAAACCCAATTGAAATTGCCGATTACACATGTCGTATTTTTCCTCTGCATAACAAGTAAATCTGTCCCGGAAATTTCTGCATCGTCCAAATGCTTTCAGTATAACCTTCAGCACAATAATATATACGGAAGTTAGCGTCTATGTAACTATGTTTTATTGTTGTGAAAATGTTGAAACCGCGAGGCCGTAAAAAGTGAAATATCGTATCCCAGGCACAAAAAATATTAATTTTAAGTTATATAACCGCAAGCAACACAAAATCAGAAGCGGAAAATATAGTGAAACTAATTTTTAACGATATTGCGTCGTAGGCAAGCACTGACAGTGCTTTCATTGTAAGAAAACTGTTGAAAAAATCGTCAAACTTTTTTTTTAAGCAAGACTGTATATTATGGATACACCTACATATTAACACAAGATCTCTGAAACTAATCAATTAATAGTGGAACTTCAACCAGCTCATTCAGGTAAGCATTTGAGAATTTAAAACAAAGAAAATACCCAAATTTAATACAAAAATACCCAATTGTCAATTAAAGTAGTGGGTACTGACTTTTTTGAAAAATGAAAATACCCAATTGAACTCAAAAGTAGTGGGTATTTACCCAATTATGTACTCAGAAAAGTTATCTGGAGCTCTGATTCCAGCGAAGGTACATCACAAATGATCCTGTTGTTGGTAAATCTTGAATGATGTAATAGTAGGTATATCCCAAATGATCTAATTTTAGATAGATCCCTCAAAATTATAATAATGATAGTTCTAATTGGATTCTTGTTGGGGTACATCAATCCCCTAAAATTTTCTCATGAAAAAAACCTCCTTTATTGCAGGTGTCGAAATAAGAAGTACCCTCCAGTTTCCAAGCTGCCAGACACGAGTGTAGTGATTGTATTCCATAATGAGGCCTGGTCTACACTGCTACGTACCATCCACAGTGTGATCAATCGCTCTCCACCCGAGCTACTGAAGGAGATAATTCTGGTTGATGATGCCAGTGAACACGGTAAGTCAGGGGAGATAATTCTGGTTGATGATGCCAGTGAACACTGTATGTCAGGGGGAGATAATTTTTGTTTATGATGCCAGTGAACACTGTATGTCAGGGGAGATAATTCAGCTCACGGTATTGAACAGCATATTTATCACGTCTTATTTTTGTCAAAGGCACGATTTTAATCAAGAAAATATTTTATACTTTATATGCCTTGTTTTGATTTGTTCACAAACTTACCCCATTTCTGCACAGAAGCAAAGTGAATTTGGCTACATGCAGCTAGGGCTGCAACAATATACCGGTATATCGGTATATATCGCAATACGCAATCCTCATATTGTATTGCGATATGATTTTCATCACACCGGTACGAAAATTTTACAAAAATTCATTCACATTGCGTCCAGAAAAGCCATTCGAAATAATGATAAAAAGGTAAACAAAACAAAGCAGTGTAAATTATTTTTTACGTAAAAATAGCATTCTAAAAAGTGTATTATACGGAGAAGCGTTGTTACATGGGAGCATTCATTTGATGCTTTTGAACAGATTATCGTTGAATTAATTGCGCACAGCTGTAAATATTTCGTTTGATTCTGATTTGAGCATTATTTGTAATCCGAATTTCGGAAACACGCTTCCAAATTTGAATGCTAACGCGACAATAAAAAATTATAGCGTCAAATAAAAAGTGCTTTATCCTTTGTCTCAATAAAAACCGCGCGAAAATTATACAGACATGTAGAACGTCGCATGGAAAGTAAGGGTGTATTTTGTGTTGAATAAAAACGGGAACATCACGTCAGCTGAATTACGCGTGTTCAGTGGGAAAAACGCCCCGGTTGGACGTTATTTCATCACATCTTTAAATAGTAACAATTGCAAAAATGTATTTGATACTTAAGAAAATTTGCGAATGTTTGTGTTTCTTATTATTCTTGAGCACATTTATAGTAAATATTTACCAGAATTTGCTTTAAAATTGGAATTTATGGGATTATCGGGTAATTGGCAAGTTATAATTTTGGTACAAGTTAGCAATATATTGCGATAAATTGCAATACGGGTTTTTGAACTGACAATATATTGCGATACGGTTTTTGGCGTATTGTTGCAGCACTACATGCAGCCAGCATTAAACCAGAAAAGTCTATTAAGGTTTTATGGTGTTTGCTGCTCATCAGTGTTTAAACGTTGGAAATGAAACCGTTGAAACTTAAATATAGTAAAAAAGGTTTAAAATGAATTGGATTTTCAAAGGGACTTCAACATGTCAAAACGTGTATCTAAGTTACATTTTCAGAGAGAAGTCGGACTTAATGCATGATCGTATATTGGTATCCCAGATAAGCCAGATCAGTCCCCACAGGCTTATCAGGGACAACTCTTTTATAATGTTTTTTTGTTCGGACTTAATTCATAATCGTATATTGGTATCCCAGATAAGCCAGATCAGTCCCCACAGGCTTATCAGGGACAACTCTTTTATAATGTTTTTTTGTTCGGACTTAATGCATGATCGTATATTGGTATCCCAGATAAGCCAGATCAGTCCCCACAGGCTTATCAGGGGCAACTCTTTTATAATGTTTTTTTGTTTAAAGGTAGTCTTTTCTAAGCAAAAATCCAGTTTAGGCAAAATGTGTCATCCCTGATTAGTTTATGAGGACTTCACAGGCTAACAGGAACGACACTTTATGCATTTAGCCCAGTTTTCCCAGAATCTTGTAAGATAAGTCTTACTGGTAAATTAAGTTTAATTGTTAAACCCTTTACCAGTAAGGAGCAAAGTGAAAATGGTTATGTGCAAACAGCCTAAAACCAGAACAGCTTGCGAGAAACTCACAGTCTGTTCCGGTTTTTAGCTATTTACTGCTCATCAGTATTTAAGTGTTGAAAATAAAGCCTTTAAAACTTGAATCTAGTAAGAATGGTCTTAAATAAATATAACTTTGTAAGGGACTACAAATACGTCAAAATAGGTATCTAAGTGTTAAGGGTTAAGGGACTACAAGTTTCTAATTGGTAAAGGGTAAAGGGACTACAAGTTTCTAATTGGTAAAGGGTTAAGGGATTACAAGTATCTAAGTAGTAAAGGGTTAAGGGACTACACATATCTAATTGGTAAAGAATTAAGGGACTACACATATCTAATTGGTAAAGGATTAATGGACTACCAAAATGCGTATCTGAGTGGTAAAGTGCTACACTTTCAGAGGAGCTGGGAGAGAAGTTGGACGCCTACCTGGCTACGCTGCCGGTCCACTGTTACGTGCTGCGTACAGAGGAGCGCACAGGGCTCATACGAGCACGACTAAAAGGTACACACAGGGCAGGTTATAAGCTCACCTGAGCACAACCTGAGCACAAATTATCAAAAGTTTGTCAAAAATGTGTGCCTAGAAATTAAACATTTAAGTTTTGTATACCATTATTTTTCTGAAGTCCACCTCAGAATAGTTAAGTTTCTTTGGGTCTCAGGGCCATGGCTCTCTTGTGCTAAATTTTAAGGGCTAAATTTTAGCCCAGTATTTAAATGATATTATGCCCCCCTTCGAAGAAGAGGGGGTATATTGCTTTGCTCATGTCGGTCTGTCGGTCGGTCCGTCCACCAGGTGGTTGTCAGACGATAACTCAAGAACGCTTGGGCCTAGGATCATGAAACTTCATAGGTACATTGATCATGACTTGCAGATGACCCCTATTGATTTTGAGGTCACTAGGTCAAAGATCAAGGTCACGTTGACCAGAAATAGTAAAATGGGTTTTGAATGATAACTCAAGAACGCATACGCCTAGGATCATGAAACTTCATAGGTAGATTGATCATGACTTGCAGATGACCCCTATTGATTTTGAGGTCACAAGGTCAAAGGTCAAGGTCACGGTGATTGGAAATAGTAAAATGATTTTCGGATGATAACTCAAGAACGGTTTTGCCTAGGATCATGACACTTCATAGGTACATTGATCATGACTCGCAGATGACCCCTATTGATTTTCAGGTCACTTGGTCAAAGGTCAAGGTCACAGTGACAAAAATCGTATTCACACAATGGCTGCCACTACAACGGACAGCCCATATGGGGGGCATGCATGTTTTACAAACAGCCCTTGTTTAGATTGGATCAAACCTGCTGCCTCTTACTTGCTAGGTGGACACATCTTCATTTTGAGACAGTGCTGGGTCGCTGGATCCTGGTACAATTAATTCTCATAGATCTTCTTGCACATAATGTTTTTACTTGACAATGAGTCTTACTAACATACACCGTTAAACTCTTTATGAAAGATCCCATTCACTGGTTGCTAAGTTACTGCATGTTAATTGCTTGCTATGTTATTGCTGTTCACTGGTTGCTATGTCACTC
>NC_068355.1:178720600-178765600 GCF_020536995.1 Dreissena polymorpha | reverse complement strand
ACAATATCCTTGAATCCAAGATACACCTCACACATTATCATCTCCTGCAGGGAGAGTTCAGATTTGAGTTACTTTGTTGGTTGGTTTTGTAGTTTTTGAGTGTTCTTCTTTGATGTATAAAATTTGATGCAAATAACTTCAACTTTCTCAGGCCATGTAAGAAGTCCACCCAGAACAAGCAGTGCAAGGGCTTCAAATGGTATATCTTACTGATAAGTACTATACAACCATATTTCAGGTGTGAAGAACACAGAGTATGGCGATGTGTCGGCACGGAAGGAGTTCAGAGAGAACAAGCAGTGCAAGAGTTTTAAGTGGTACCTGGAGAACATCTACCCTGAGTCACAG
Organism: Dreissena polymorpha; assembly: GCF_020536995.1. Classification (NCBI taxonomy): domain Eukaryota; kingdom Metazoa; phylum Mollusca; class Bivalvia; order Myida; family Dreissenidae; genus Dreissena; species Dreissena polymorpha. The sequence continues at coordinate 178,765,252 of NC_068355.1, read as the reverse complement.
ATGCCTGTCGAGTACCATGCACTGGGAGAGGTATGCAGTTGATTAACAGGGCTTAGTCTGAGTACCATGCACTGGGGGAGGTATGCAGTTGATTAACAGGGCTTCAGTCTGGAGTACCATGCACTGGGGGAGGTATGCAGTTGATTAACAGGGCTTCAGTCTGGAGTACCATGCACTGGGGGAGGTATGCAGTTGATTAACAGGGCTTCATTCTGGAGTACCATGCACTGGGGGAGGTATGCAGTTGATTAACAGGGCTTCAGTCTGGCTAAACCAGGCTATATTAATGCGTGTAAAGTGTCGTGCCAGCTAAGCCTGTTGATTCTGCACAGGCTAATCAGAGAAGACACCGCTTTTTCAGATCTTTTTAAAGGCAGTCTCTTAAAAAACCCAGTGTAGGCGAAAAGTACCGCCCAACATTAGCAGACTGCACAGGCTTATCTTAATGTAAATGATGTAATAGTGGTTATAAACTATGAAACCAGACTGGTCTCTCTGATTTCAGATCAAGAACAAGCAGACAGGGGGTTGTGTTGACAGTATGGGACGTAAGTCGGGAGAGAAAGTTGGCCTGGTCCACTGTCACGGCATGGGGGGAAACCAGGTAGGGATTGTCACCACTATTTGTATGAGCCTTGGTTTGGGCTATCTGGGCTTAATGGTATGTGTGTTAAGTTTCATTCCGGATTAACCTCCATACAGGCTAATCAGGGACAATACTTTCAGCTTTTTATGTATTTTTTTTAGGGATGGCAACGAATACCGATATTGGTATTCGGATATTCGGTCATCCTTCCGAACGAATATTCGGATATTCGGTCAACATCTGTTAGAAAAAATTCAACTATGTTTACCGTACCATTACTCCATGAATTCTACTTTCGTTTTTACCGGAAGTTCCCCGGAAGTGACTAAATATTGACACAGCATTGCCGTCGCTAATTGTTAAAATTGAATGACGAAAACTGTTTTTAAACTTTTAATATTGTAAATCAACAATAGAACGAGAAACATAATATTTAGATGACGACAAAACAATTACATAACAAAACAGTTAGATCTATAAATAATTTAAGCTGAACTTAAACATAGTATTTGCATAGCGAACACGTGCTTTAAAATTGTACATCAACAATAGAACGAGAAACATAATATTTACATGACGACAAAATAATTACATGACAAAACAGTTAGATCTATAAATAATTTGAACTGAACTTAAACGTATTATTTACATAGCGAACACATGCAAACAAAACACCGTTGCCACATTTAAAAGTCACTCGGATCGGCGTCACTGGGCACATGAACATTGTTCTTATTTAAAAACACGATTGCGTCGACCAGATCACTGGCGAGTCTATTTCTTAGTTTATTGATGAGCAATCCAGTGGTTGAGAATATGCGCTCAGATGGCATAGAAGTTGCAGGTACATATAGAACACTCCTAGCAACATACGCGACTTTCGGAAATTCGCTCTCGTGACGTTTCCACCAGTCAAGAGGTTTAGCGTTTGGCTCCATTGTCACAAGCAAATATCTCTGAAGTTCGTCAGAATTCTCTTGCTCGGTTAGAGGTTGAGTAAATTATTTTCGAAAAGCTTTTTTGATTGGACAACGTGATTATAACCATACGATCTTTTTTGTTTTTCACACCAAGTCGGCACTTCCTTTACTTATTTAATCTTTTATCATGTTAAATGTAATTCGAGTTATTAGATCAAGACGGGTCGGTGTTTTAATTGCCATACGGTCTTATTTGTTTTTTTACACCAAGTTGGCTTTTCCTTTACTCATTTAATCTTTGATAATTTTAAATGTAATTCGAGTCATTGGATCAAGTGCAGGTCGGTGTTTTGATTGCCGATGCGATTAGAACCTATCATAATTTTGACACAAAGTGACTGTCTTTGTTAGGCAATTAGCGGGATTTATGACCGGTATACTGTCATCACCATAGCGACGAATTATCCGGACTAAACATTATGACACGAGGAACGACTTTTTGTACAATGTTTGAAGCAAATTTCACGAATACAAAGTCTTTGAAATAACTCGATTTTTTATATTTTTTTCTTCCGAATATTCGATTCGGAAAATAGTATCCGAATATTCGGTCCGGGACCGAATATTCGGATATTCGGATATTCGTTGACATCCCTAATTTTTTTGTTTTAAGGAAAAAAGTCTAAGCAAAAAATTTCGTCCCTGATTAGCTAATTTATCTAAACTGGGATAGCACTTCACGCACATGAGCTAAGCCTGGTTTTCCCAGAACCATGCTTTAAGTTTAGAAAACACAGGGGTTTGTTTGGCCCGATTTTATAGCCGAAATTCGGCTATGTTCCCAATCCCAAAAAGTATACTTTTTTCCCAAAATGTGGCAAAAATTCCCAATTTCCAAAAAAAAAAAAAAAACATTTAAAAAAAAAAAAAAAAAGTCTAATGCGTATTTTATCTCAATTTCAATTCAATTACATCTAACAAAGTATTATATGATTTTGTTCTTTTAATTTGAATGATTATAAAGAGTTATATCAAATTTAGTATTTCCCTTATCAGTGGACTTTTCATGTGGAAATAAAGGCTAATGAATTTATTTTCCCAATTTCTTGAAAATGACGATAAAATTTCCAATTCCAAAGCCATGGGCTATCTTCCCAAAAAGTGGGAAAAAAAACCTGAAACATATCCAGTGAAGACAACTGTACTTATTACTTAAGACATAGGGAGTAAAGCCTTTGAAACTTGAATCAAGTAGGAATGGTCTTCAATTTAATTTTATTTTCTAAGGGTGTGCAGATGCTTCAGTGTGGGTATCGGAATGGTATCTTAGAAAAGCCTTACTAGCTATGTATTAATCTGTTTATGTGTTTATTTGTTTGACCAACTCTTAACTGTTTGTGTTTTTAGCAAAATCCCAACCAGGTATGATGAAACTGACGGTCTAGGGGCCCGGACCTGTCCATATCATGTCAGACATCAGTTGTGTGTCATTATTCCTCCTGTAATGTCAGACATCAGTTTTCTATTGTCATTGCCCTTATCATGGCATTGGTGTAATTTTCATATCATTATCCTACCATCATTGAGGAGTTCTTAACTTTTTTCCTGGCACCCTCAGGCAGTGGTTTGCATGTCCTTAATTGACTTAGTCAAGTGCGTTTTGGCGGTCATATTTGGCGCCAAAATTCCAAATCTTTAAAAGTACATATTTTTACGACATGATTGCCTACCGTTCATAATTGAAGGTATCACTCCCACTCCCTGATTTTTATATCCCTGAAGGGTGGCATATAGTTTTTTAACTGTCCGTCAGTCTGTCTGTCAGTCTGTCTGTCTGTCCGAAAACTTTTACATTGGTCATAACTTCTGCAATATTGAAGATAGCGACTTGAAATTTGGCATGCATGTGTATTTAATGGAACTGTACAGTGTTAGTGGTGAAAGGTCAAGGTCATTCTTCAAGGTCAAAGGTCTAATATAAGGTGTCAAAGCGGTGCAGAAGGGGGCATATTGTTTTTGGCCTGTCTGTTAGTCTGTCTGTCTGTCATTGTATCAGTCATTGTATGTGTGTGTCACAAAACTTTAACCTTCGTTAAACTTTTATAACTTTTGCAATATTGAAGATAACAACTTCATATTTGGCATGCATGTGTATCTCATGGAGCTGCACATTTTGAGTGGCTAAAGGTCAAGGTCATCATTCAAGGTCGAAGGTCAAATTTATGGCTTCAAAGCGGCGCAATAGAGGGCATTGTCTTTCTGACAAACACATCTCTTGTTGTAACATAAATCTCAACTTCATCTCCTTATTATGATTTGTTAGTTTAACCTTAGTAAATCTCATACGGAAAACGCTTATTCCCAATTTTGAAGTATCTGATTCCAAAAAAACAACAACATAATTTTCCCAATAGTAGTCAAATCAACATAATTTTTTCCCAATCCAAATGGCCCCAGCTTCATTCCCAAAAATGTGGTGCATTGTTCACAACTAGATTCAATATTAAGAACCTGTAATGTACTGTTTGTAACAAAACAATTTTCATGGAAATGTTTCTCTTATATGAACTTAAACAACATCAGAAATCTGTATGTAACTGTTTAAGTGCTATTTTACATGTCTTTCTCATTTGATAGACTGCAGGGCTTATGATTTTTCATTAAATTGAATTCTTTGTCCATAGTAATGAAAAAGTTTTAACATTTAATTCATTGTCAGTTATTGTGCCTTAGGTGAAACATTGAATTAATTATTAATAGCTATACCATAGGTTTAACTTTGAATTCATTGTCCATATGTGTAATATTGAATTTATTGTTCATAGTTATCTCATAGGTGTTACATTAAATTCAGTATCAATAGTTGTACTATAGGTGAACATTGAATTAATTGTCCATAGTTATGTCACAGGTACAACATTGATTTCATTGTACATAGTTATGCCATATCATGTATGTTTTATCCATAGTTATACCATAGTTGTAACATTGAAGTCATTGTCCATATTCATACCAAAGATGTAACATTGAATAAACAGTCCATAATTATGTTCTAGGTGTTATATTAAATTCACTATCCATAGTTATGCCATAGGTGTAACATTAACTTCATTAACCATAGCTATGCTATAGACGTGACATTGAAATCATTGTCCATAGTTATAGGTTCAATAAATTCATTGACATGAATGTGCCGAAGTTGTAACATAGAATTTATTGTCCATGGTTTGTTTCATGTTTAACAACATTTCTATTAGAGATACATACTAGCATTAGAAATATGTTATGACATGCTTATATTTAGTTTAAAAACTAGCATTTTGAACTACTTTTCAGACAGAGGAAAACTTCTACTTATGAGTTTAAACTTCAGTTTCATCTTTTCAGTTACAGTTTTAGTTTATAGATTATCCAGAAACTTGAAAGGCCTTTGGGTTTGATGGTGTCAGAAAGCACAAGTTCTATCATCAAATCTTAAATCCATTTCATAGTTTCTCTGCGGATCTTGTAGATATTCTCGTACACCAGTAAGCAGGCCCTGCAGACAGATGACGTGTGTCTCGATGTGTCTGCGATAGGCGGCCCCGTGAAGCTGTTCCAATGTCACGGGCTGGGGGGTAACCAGAAGTGGGAGTATAGTCGGGAGGTAGGCGCCCCTACCCCCGGGGACTGGCGCCAACAAATCAGCTGGCCCAAACTGGTCAAATATTTGCAGCTGGGTCAATCTCACTGTTGGCCCAAACTGACTGCTGGTCTAATGAGCCTGCTATCCCAAGACAAACTCAGACTCAGTTTACCAAAACTGACAGTTGGTCCAAACTGATCTAAAGGCACATGACCTTTACTGAAATCTGTCCAAAATGGAAGCTAGCCTAAAATTACAGTTTACCAAACTGATGGCTGTTGCAACTGACCCTGCCTTCTTTGAGAAAAGAAAGCCTGCCTGCCTTTCCCTGCCCGTGGCTCGTCATGTTCTGTGCATAGTGCTACTAATCTTTGTTAATATTGTAGTGCACCACTTTGCATGATTTTGTAGTTTGTATTTTGAGCATGTTTATCTGGTCAGGGATGCAAACGTTACAGAGCCTGCTATTGTGGGTCCATTGTATTTACGAAAGGAACATTTTAATGAAAGTGCTTTTCTTTATTGGCATTCTTGGGTTAAAATATATTTTAAAAAGCATCTAATAAACAATGTTCCAAATGGCTCACTAAATATGATAGAAATGGAGGAAAATAGGTTGTTTTAGAAGGCAAATTTGATCCGAAATTTGTATATGTGTGAAAATCATAAAATATTCATTGAATTCTATGTCAAAATAATAATAATGTTAAACAGTTCACTGATAAGTGAATGAAATATAGAGGATATTTGTTGGATTCGGTGGATTATCGATTTTAATTCACGAGTGATCATAGAAAATAATATTTTCACGAGTGGCGCAGCCACGAGTGAAAATATACATTTTATATGATCACGAGTGAATTAAAATCGATAATCCACCGAACCCAACAAATTTTCTTTTTATTTTATGCTTTATTTCACAGTTTATATACATTGTTAAAGAGTTTAACTAAAGAATTACGTTGGGAAAATGACGTCATTTCGTCCAAAAAATGACGTCATTGAACATAAACAGTGAAAATTATCGATAATTTTCACTGATAATTTTCATTGTTTGAAACAGTGAAATTATCAGTTTTAATTCACTGATATTTCTCTATAAACCACCGGAAAGTATAAAATAAAAGCTATTTAACCATGGTAACCGTTCTCATCCCTGTCCATCTATCTCCATGATGGCTCTGTTTATTTTCATATTACCATTTTACCATGTTCCATTGTTGTTGAAGATGATACGTGATATCGTTCGTTGTTGTGTATCCACTGCTTTATGTAAGATTTAAAAATACAACATCAAACTTGATTATGACATTTTTTTTACCCTTGATTTTTTGAAAATAATTCAGAGGAGAATATATTAATTTAAAAAGTCATTGAGACTGTATAATTAATCCAACATCATTAATGGTATATTGGTATCACAATATTCATTAAATATTTCGAAAGAAATACTCATGGACATTTTCTAATAAAAAAAAACACTTACAACAATATGTTTGGATTTAACGCACTTCAATATCAAACGACATGAGTTTGTAAGCTATATCTTAACAAATTAAGTTTCTATGTTTAACAAAGTATTCTAAACTTCACATAAGGCAGTGATTGTGAGTTTGCTGTTTCAACCACTAGTGCCTTGCAACAGCTAACAGTAGCATGTGATGGGAAATATACTCCTACTAACTGCAGTCTCTGTGAATATTCAAAATCCATCCCTACTAACTGCAGTCTCTGTGAATATTCAAAATCCATTATGCAAGGAACCATTTGTTTCAGTTTGCTCAATTTAACTTACATAAACAATCCCAAGAACTCTCTCCAAGAAAACTTAATCAAGTACACCTTAAATCATACCTTCCCAATCCACACTATAATATTGAACAGACCTCAGCTTTCCTGATAAGTTAGTTGCTTTTTGGGGTTTGGTGGTCCATCACTATACAGTCGAAACCCGCTGACTCGAACTCGTCAGAACCGACAATAAATGTTTGAGCTATCCAGAATTCGAGTCATCTTATTTCTAATACACTATAAAATTTAATGTTTACTGACGTGAATCTGCAATAGATTTACCTCCCCTGAGTATTCATACTGTCTAAACTTCTTTCTACTTTCTGACTTTGATTGAATAAGAACCAAATATCTACTTACTATTGTTATAAATCAATACGGTATTTTAAAACAGTTACAAATACAATTACAATATATCATATACTAAATCTATATTGTATCGGCACGTTTTTTACGTAGCACATGTTACATGTACGGGTAAATGTTAGAATTAGCACGTAAAACGAAACATTCATAAGCACTTTATACTCGAAGCTGAATATTAAACAGCACCACATGTATTTATTTATTTGCTTCCTTTTTTAAAGAATAACATCATGTCAGTACCTATGTGTTTTGTTAATGAGTTGTCGTATAGATACAACGATTTCTATTACATCAAGTTGACATTGTACATAGTGTAATGCAGCAATTCCAGCCATAATAATACTTCATCTACAAAAAGAACGCTAGATTTTATACAACATATTATCTTGTGCTATCAATTAAAGATTTAGTCGATGACACGTTTGCATTATGGCTTGCCTCCAATCAAGTGCTCCGTATCGATTAAAGCTTAATGCGACCCTAAGCTCAAGCTAAATGAACAAAAGAACGTGTGAAATTTGTGACCGGGGCTGTGAAAACAGTTCAAGCAAACCGATAATTGACCCTCGCGAATTTGAGCCATCTGACAGAAATTTATATGAATATATAGCAATAAAAATTGGTGCTTCTATAAGAGTTCTAGCAAACCAGAAATTCGATCCAACCGAGTTTGAGCCATCGGGTTATGACTGTACTATAGAAAGCCATCAGTGCTATGCCTTTAAAAAAAATCCCTGCCTATGAACCATTTTCACGTGTTTCCCTATTAAAAGTAGGTCAAGGGTATTGTTTACTTTAACCGGACCTCAGACAGTTTCAATTTTCTATATTGAAGGTTACGTGACCTTGTTCTGATGGTCTTTAACTTACCCAGAGACTGCTTTAACTGTTAGGTTTGCAAGGTCACAGTGACAGTCATCGAACTTAGCAACCAAATAAGCCAATATTCATATGTAAACAACAACCAAGACAATTTCACCTGTCCGTCTGTATGAAATATTGAATCTGAACATGTCAGGTTCTAAGTTGTGTTGCATCTAGATTCATCTGGACTGCAAAACAAACGCAGGATGGTTCGAAATTCTCCAGTATGGGGCTTGCATGCTTATTTCGTTGACGTGTTGTCTTGTGTCTATCACAGGTGTTTGCCTTTACGGGTAAGGGTCAACTAATGATGGATGATAACGTATGTATCACGTCAGCGCGGGGCGTCATAAAGTTCCAGACGTGCGAGGCAGATGGCCCCAAGTGGGACTATAACAAAGAGGTAGCACTACTGGTCAGGGTATCCAGACATTGGCTCCATTAACAATTGTTCCTAAAATAATGTCGATACTGGCAGACATTGGTTCCTATGTAATTTTATCAACTTGCACATTGGTTCCCACATTATTTTGAAACCCTGGTCAATGGTGCCTACATTATTTTGACAGAATGGACAAAATAATTTAGGAATCCATGTCCAGGCTGTGAAAATAATTAAGGAATCATTGTCCAGTGTGTCGGTGTGTCAAAAATAATGTAGGAACCAAGGTCTGTTTGTGTCAAAATTAGCATATGAACGGTTTATCATAGGAACCAATGTCTGATCCCGCATGCAGGCGCCAGGGGATATTATGGATGGTGAGGGCCATGGAGGAGTGGTGTTTTTAACATGTAACATCTTAAACTTAACCACAATAGTCATGAACATAAAAGACTTGTGATTGAAATCTCAAAGTTGTCAATATAAGCGAAACACTGTCTGATATTCAGACATTTCCGTTCAAGCTGTTTCTTTATATACCTTGCTTATATGTGTAGACATAACAACCAGCAAATAGATTCCTAGTTAACAAAAAATTTTGGAAACTGATAATCGTTGACCTTTGACTTATATATTATTCTATATAGAGTTGTTTGCGCTTTGCATGCCATTCTTGTACTTCTAATTTTATTTTTCTGAACCGAGTGTATACTGTCCCTAAAACTGTGTAAGGCTTGACTTTACTTACAGTACCTTAACTATTCTAGCCATGACTGTACGTTAAACTGTTTAAGTTGTGTCTCAAGTAAGTACACTTAAAACTGCTTGGCCATGTCTTTAGTGACTGTTCCTTAAACGCTGTTGGCCATATCTTAACTGACTGTACCTCTAACTGTGTCGGCCATGTCTTGACTGACTATACCTTCAACTGCGTTTGACATGTCTTTACTGACTGCTTCTCTAACTGTGTCGGCCATGTCTTTACTGACTATACCTTCAACTGTGTTTGTCATGTCTTAACTGACTGCTTCTCTAACTGTGTTTGCCATGTCTTAACTTACTGCACCTCCAACTGTGTTTGCCATGTCTTTACTGACTGTACCTCTAACTGTGTTTGCCATGTCTTAACTGACTGTACCTCTTACTTTGTTTGCCATGTCTTAACTGAATTCACCTCTTACTGTGTTTGCCATGTCTTATCTGACTGCACCTCTTACTTTGTTTCCCATGTCTTAACTGACTCTTAACTCTAATTGTGTTTGCCATGTCTTAACTGACTTCACCTCAAACTGTGTTTGCCATGTATAAACTGACTGTACCTATAACTGTGTTTGCCATGTGTAAACCGACTGCTTCTCTAACTGTGTTTGCCATGTCTTATCTGACGGCACCTCCAACTGTGTTTGCTATGTCTTAATTGACTTAACATCTAACTGTATTTGCCTTGTCTACTGACTGTACCTCTAACTATGTTTGCCATGCCGTAACTGACTGCACCTCTTACTTTGTTTGCCATGTCTTTACTGACTGTATTTCTTACTGTGTGTTCCATGTCTAAACTGACTGCTTCTCTAACTGTGTTTGCCATGTCTTAACTGACGTCATCTCTAACTGTGTGTGCCATGTATAAACTGACTGTACCTCTTACTGTGTTTGCCATGTCTTAACTGACTTGCACCTCTTACTTTGTTTGCCATGTCTTAACTGACTTCACCTCTAACTGTGTTTGCTATGTCTTAACTGACTCTACCTCTAAGTGTGTTTGATATGTCTTAACTGACTCTACCTCTAACTGTGTTTTCCATGTCTTAACTTATTTCACCTCTAACTGTGTTTGCCATGTATAAACTGATTGTACCTTTAACTGTGTTTTGCCATGTCTTAACTGACTTCACCTCTAACTTTGATTGCCATGTCGTAACTGACTGCACCTCTAACTGTGTTAGCAATGTCTTAACTGACTTCACCTTTAACTTTGTTTGCCGTGTCTTAACTGACTGCACCTCAAACTTTGATTGCCATGTCTTAACTGACTGCACCTCTAATTGTGTTTGCCATGTCTTAAGTGACTGTACCTCTAATTGCGTTTGTCATGTCTTAGCTGACTTTACCTCTAACTGTGTTAGCAATGTCTTAACTGACTGTACCTCTAATTGTGTTTTTCATTTCTTGGCTGTGTGTATCGATCAATATATGAGCTCTGTTTGAGTTACTGTTCCCAAAACTGTGTCATTCCTGTCTTGGTTGAATATACCTTAAACAGTTTTAACCATGTCTTCAACTGACTGCACATAAAACCCTAGCCATGTTTTGACTGACTTTTCCTAAAAAAGAGTCAGAGCCATATCTTGTCTGACTTTATCTTTAATTGTATAAGCCATTTCTTAACTGACTGCATAAAGTTGTGTTTGCCATGTCTTGATTTACTGCATCTAAATCTGTGATAGCCATGTCTTGACTGGCTGTATCTTTAACTGTTTTGACCAACTGTACCTAAAACTTTGTAAGCCATGTCTTGACTGGCTGTATCTAAAATGGTTTTACTGACTGTACCTAAAACTGTGTTAGCCATGTCTTGACTGGCTGTATCTTAAACTGTTTTGACTGCCTGAACCTAAAACTGTGATAGCCATGTCTTGACTGGCTGTATCTTAAACTGTTTTGACTGACTGTACCTAAAACTGTGTTAGCCATGTCTTGACTGACTACCTTAAACTGTGTTAGACATGTCTTCGCTGACTGTACATAGGAAAATCTGTTGTACAACTAAAGTAATAATCATTTGCTGTCGTTTAATATTGAATGACACTGACTGCATGAAACTGTAAAATCATTGTTATTTGTGCGACATTATTTTTTGTTGATTTCATGGGGTTGACCAGTCCACAAATTTAGCACAAACATATTGGAAAATAAACAACACAAATCAAAGAATTTATGTAACACAAACACATTGGAAAATGAACTACACAAATGAAACAATTTACATGTCTACCAGAAAGTCATTTTTTGAAAAATGGCATAATTTCTTGCCCATTAATGTAAAAGATTTTACAGTATTATTTTTTGCATGTATAAAAGCTAGCTAGAGCATGACGTTACTCATCTGCTGGTTGCCAAAAATTGCCTGTAAACATATATGCAGTGAAGTATGATTGGCCTTTTCTGCTTTAAATGAACTAATACTGAATTTTCTTTGTGGTGTATCGATTGGTAGCTATCATCAATGTTACGTTGAGTCAATGGATGATGTTTGCATGTTTGGTCAATTGATGATGTTTGCATGTTGGGTCAATGGATGATGTACATGTTTGCATGTTGGGTCCATGGATGATGTCTGTATTGCTTATCCATGTGCTTAAGTACTGCCAGGTAGGCCAGTCCCCGGGGGAAAGTTTTTTCAGGGCTGTTTTTATTTTATTTTTAAAATGATTTTTTTATATTTTATTAGTGTAATCTCATGTATCAAAATGATAAGCATTCCTTGTTAAGACTTTTTTGTACCAAATAATTCCTTATAACATACCGTAAAATGTATTTGTAAATAATAAAATATATTTATAATTAAATGTATTTTCAAATTATGAGTGTCCCTTTACTGTGACAATGTATGTTAAATTTGTAATAATGGATTCAAATGTTTTACACTGCTATTCATTGGTAGTAATGAAGCTCAAATAAGGTTTTGAGACATTTTGTATTTCAGACACATGAGTTACGGCATGTGAACAGTAATCAGTGTCTAGGAAAGGCGAGCGACGCAGACAAAGAGGCCCCCTCTATAGGTGAGTGCAGAATTTTCAATGTATGTCATTTTATAATTGACAGTTCCTAAAAATAATGTGACGTAAAGCTTGGCATGTATGATAATATTAAAGCTCAGGGCCATCATGGGACATTAATTTTCTTTGATTTCGTGGGAAGACTGATTAACAAATTTTAGATCCCAACTGATAATAATTTGCAAGTTGTTCTTTGCCTAATTCTGAGATCCAATGTACTTATCAACAAAATAGTGATTACATGTACTAGTATATTGAAAAAAACGCAAAGGTTTGTGCCAACATACATAAACGATTTTGCAGTAAGTTCAAATTCAGCCTGTCTCAATGTTTCAAATGTCATCCCAACATTGTATGCAAGGTTACAAATTTCTACCCAATTTTTATATGCAAGGTAACAAATCTCATCCAAACTTTGTATGCAAGGTTACAAATCATATTACCAACTTTTTATGCAATGTTACAAGTCTCATACCAGCTTTTTATGCAAGGGTGCACATTTCATCCCAACTGTATATGCAAGGTTACAAATCTCTTCCCAATTTTATATGCAAGGCTACAAATCTTTTCCCATCTTTATATGCATGGTTACAAATCTCTTCCCAACTTTTAATGCAAGGTAACAAATCTCTTCCCAATTTTTATGCAATGTTACAAATCTCTTCCCAACTTTTTATGCATGGTTACAAATCTCTTCCCAACTTTTTATGCAAGGTTACAAATCTCTTCCTAATTTTTATATGCAGGGTTACAAATCTCATACCAACTTTTTATGCAAGGCTACAAGTCTCTTCCCAACTTTATATGCAAGGCTACAAGTTTCATCCCAACTTTTTTTAAAGGGTTACAAATCTCTTCCCAACTTTATATGCAAGGTTCCACATCTCCCCAACTTTTTATGCAAGGTTCCAAGTCTCTACTTCACTTTTTATGCAAGGTTACAAATCTCTTCCAAATTTTTATATGCAAGGTTACAAATCTCTTCCCAACTTTTTATGCAAGGTTACAAATCTCTTCCCAACTTTTTATGCAAGGTTACAAGTTTCATCCCAACTTTTTTTACAGGGTTACAAGTCTCTACCCCACTTTTTATGCAAGGTAACAAATCTATTCCCAATTTTTATATGCAAGGTTACAAATCTCTTCCCAACTTTTTATGCAAGGTTACAAATCCCTTCCCAACTTTATATGCAAGGCTACAAGTCTCTTCCCAACTTTATATGCAAGGTTACAAATCTCTTCCCAATTTTTATATGCAAGGTTACAAATCTCTTCCCAATTTTTATATGCAAGGTTACAAATCTCTTCCCAACTTTTTATGCAAGGTTACAAATCTCTTCCCAACTTTTTATGCAAGGTTACAAGTTTCATCCCAACTTTTTTTACAAGCTCACAAATCTCTTCCCAACGTTATATACAAGGTTACACATCATCCCAACTTTTTATGTAAGCTTACAAGTCTCATCCCAACTTTTAATTCATGGTTACAAATTTCATGCCAACTTTTTATGCAAGGTTACAAATCTCTTCTCAACTTTATATGCAATGTTACTAGTCTCATCCCAACTTTTTATTCAAGGTTACAAATCTCTTCCCAACTTTTTATCCAAGGTTACAAATGTCATCCTTTCATTTTACACAAGGTAACAAATCCTCACTTCCTATATGCAAAGTTACAAATCCCATACATGTCAAAAAGTACTAATTTGGGATTATATTTCAACAATGCATGCTAATTGGGGATTTATTTCAACAATGCATGTCATAGTGTTCTAATTGGGGATTTAATTTAACAATACATGTGAAAGTGTACTAATTAAGTATTTATTTCAGCAATACATGTTAAAGTTTACTTATTGGGATTAATTTCAAGAATACATATCTTATTCTACTCATAGGGGTTTTGTTTCAGCCAGGCATTATTTAGTCTACTCATTAACTTAAGGATGTATTTAAACAAACATTACTAGAGTATAGATCTGTTTACTTGAGCTTGCCAAGTTGGACTTGAATGTTATTGTATACACTCGATATGTTTCAGGCCCATGTGATGGTTCAGAGGGACAGAAGTGGACATTTTCTGACATGAAAATGTGACATACTTGAGTGATAGGACTATTCAATCAAACCAAATCATGGGTTTACTGGTTCAACTCAAGTACGAAACCTTACATAAAAGCTCAAGTGTGATAAAACAAATCGTAGGTATTACAATTTAAATGTTCGATGCTGTCTAACATGAAAACAAAGTGTAACAGAACTAGAGAAAATAAACTAATTACGTGTGGAATGATATCATTGGCGGTAAATGTATTTCTTACTAAACTACATATTGCGATAAAACTGGTGCAGTACAAACGTTAGTCGTGGGTATTAGGATTTGAATTTGAAAAACAAAACATTCTTACATGAAAGGAAAGTGTGATATACAACAGGTGTAGAATGTTGACAGTTCCTGATACATGTAGTTCTACTGCTGTAACGGTTGGATGTTGTTGAGATTGGATCGCTATGGTGCTGTGTGTAGCTGTGTACTGTGGCTGTATGAATCTAGTCTGCGACTGGGATTGGGATCACCAAAAGGGATCCAAACATGGGATCACCAAAGGAATCCAATAATGGGATCACAAAAGGGATAGAAAAAAATGAGATCATCAAATGGATCCAATAATGGGATCACCAAAGGGTTCCAAGTATGGGATCTTCATCCCTTGATTCATGCGTTTAAGTGTGAAACTTGTTGATTGTGTACAGCAAGAAGGGGCCTTCCCTCGCTTTAATATACCATTTAAAGCATTTAAATGAATTTTAAGGTGCAGCCATTATTGTTAGAAGTACAGGCATTGTTGTCAGTTTACAAGTAATTGTTGTCAGTTGTCAATAAAGCCTACAAGCTTTATGACCCTTTAGTAAAAATTTAATCAGCAAACAATGTTATATTTTGTTCTTACATTGTCCCAAGTGATAAAATTAAGATTTGTTTTAGTTTTTTCCTTGACAAGCCACTTCTTTGTTTGTTTGACAGCTCTGTTTGAATGGTATTGCCATTTTTATAATAGATATTTATACGGCATTATTTATTTGTCCACTAATTAGATAAATGTACAGCTGTATTTAACTGTATTGTTCTCTTAAGATTTTGTGAGTCATTTGTTGTTGTATTTTTTTACATTTGATACCTGCTTAAACGGTTTTCTGCTTGTGAATAGTTGAAAGTCTATAGTGATTCAATTTGAAGATTTTTTATACCCTTTTCCACTTAGATACGTATTTTGACACACTTGTAGTCACTCAGAGAGTTAAATTTAATTAAAGACCTTTCTTGTTAGATTCAAATGTTAAAGGCTTCATCTCCAACCCTGATTTACAGCAAACAGCATACAACCTGAACAGACTGCGAGTTACTCGCAGGCTGTTCTGGTTTTATGCTGGTTGCAAAAGCCATTGTCACTTTGCTTCTGAGTGGGAAAGTGTTAATGAAGTTTGTGGGTTCATTTATGCTTGTAAGAGTGTCCGTGTCTGGCATTGTCTAGTGTAATCTAAGCTACTTAGTTGAGGGTAGTTGCAAGGGAGGCTACTGTGTCAACAAATCGATTAAATTGAGCATGGCTCTGGGAAAACCGGGCTTAATGCATGGTGCGATAAGTGTCGTCCCAGGACTGCACAGGCTTAATGCATTGTGCCATAAGTGTCGTCACAGGACTGCACAGGCTTAATGCATGGTGCGATAAGTGTCCTTCCAGGACTGCACAGGCTTAATGCATGGTGCGATAAGTGTCGTCACAGGACTGCACAGGCTTAATGCATGGTGCGATAAGTGTCCTTCCAGGACTGCACAGACTTAATGCATGGTGTGATAAGTGTCGTCCAAGGACAACACAGGCTTAATGCATGGTGCGATAAGTGTCGTCCAAGGACTACACAGGCTTAATGCATTGTGCAATAAGTGTTGCCCCAGGACTGCACAGGCTTAATGCATTGTGCAATAAGTGTCGCCCCAGGACTGCACAGGCTTAATGCATGGTGTGATAAGTGTCGTCCAAGGACTGCACAGGCTTATCAGGAAAGGCACTTTCTTCAGAGACTGGAATTTAGTTTAAATAAAAAATTCCATAAAAGCGGACATCCTTGGTAAGCCTGTTCAAACTGCACAGGCCAATTTTGGCGGACACTTAATGCACCTGCATTAAACCCCATTATTCCTAGAGCACTGCTCAATTCTAAAGCTGGATCTTGAATTTAAGCCCTTATTAAGGAGTTCATATGTTGCCTGATTATTGTTTTCTTTTATCTTGTCATCATACCAAGTGGCCACAGATGTTTAGTGCATGGCAGAGTCACTACGACACTATCAATATGTCATGAAACAATTTTCATCGCCATGACCAACAAAAAAATCTGATATATTATATATATTCTTGTATATTATTTTATTTTTTTACGTCAAAGTGATTGATAGTGTTTAAGTGACTTGGCCACGCGCAAATCACCTGTGCGAGCTAGTGACTTGTCAATATTGTTCATGAACATTCCATTTATTGCTTTAGCTTGTACATATTAACATGAATCTTACATAAATTATTTCCTGTAGGGCAGTACGTTTATTCTGTAATATCTGTTAATTTTTTAAGGGTTAGAGTTAGGGTTAGGGAGCTAACTCTGAATGGTACATAAATTATTTCCTGAAGGGTAGTACGTTTATTCTGTAATATCTGTGAATTTTTTAAGGAAGTATCATTGCAAAATCCTGTCTTGGGGAAAGTTTCTTGCCGACAGCACAGGCTAGTCTGGGACGACGCTTTACACACACATTATTACGCCTTTACTGACAGAGCAAGGCTTGTTTTTATACCTTAACGGTTGATTACATTTTAATGTTTCTGCTATTTACAAATCAAGCTAGTAACATTTATATAAAATAAAGTACGTTTGGCTTTGTTGTGATATCTCATTATGTCCGTAAACTCAACATATTGCCTACAATAAAATTTTAATGGAGCATTTTAAGGAATTGAAACACACGTAGATGTTTTTGTCTTTTAACAATTATTTTGTTATGAGTGATAACCGTAGATATTATCAAATGCTAAACCTTGCCGCTATTCAGTATGTTTTACATAATAAAAACTATTCTAGCAGTGTGTTACATAATGCTTATATTTAACCATATATTTTTTATGCCCCCCTTTGAAGAAGAGGGAGTATATTGCTTTGCTCATGTCGGTCTGTCGGTCGGTCTGTCGGTCCGTCCACCAGGTGGTTGTCAGACGATAACTCAAGACTGCATGGGCCTAGGATCATGAAACTTCATAGGTACATTGACCATGACTCGCAGATGACCCTATTGATTTTGAGGTCACTAGGTCAAAGGTCAAGGTAGATTGATCATGACTTGCAGATGACCCCTATTGATTTTGAGGTCACTAGGTCAAAGGTCAAGGTCACGGTGACCCGAAATAGTAATATTGGTTTCCGGATGATAACTCAAGAACCCATACGCCTAGGATCATGAAACTTCATGGGTAGATTGATCATGACTCGCAGATGACCCCAATTGATTTTGAGGTCACTAGGTCAAAGGTCAAGGTCACTGTGACCCGAAATAGTAAAATGGTTTTCGGATGATAACTCAAGAACGCATACGCCTAGGATCATAAAACTTCATAGGTAGATTGATCATGACTTGCAGATGACCCCTATCGATTTTGAGGTCACAAGGTCAAAGGTCAAGGTCACGTTGACCTGAAATAGTAAAATGATTTTTGGATGATAACTCAAGAACGCTTTTGCCTAGGATCATGACACTTCATAGGTACATTGATCGTGACCCGCAGATGACCCCTATTGATTTTGAGGTCACTAGGTTAAAGGTCAAGGTCACAGTGACAAAAATCGTATTCACACAATGGTTGCCCTACAACGGACAGCCCTTGTCTCTAGGTTATTGCTTGGTGTGCTATTTTAAATTAATTAGTAAATCAGATATTTATCAATTTACCTCTTATTTTAATTAGGTAAATAAGTCAACTTTCCTGTATCAATTTTTTTGTATAACGCCCACTATCTTCATTCGGTAAAATATTTGCGATAACTTACTTTAATAATCAATTGCATAAATTATATTTCCCAACAATTGTTTGGTATCTATTTTATTTGTTATGAGAAAAACTTTACTGATGTAACTTGCTTTCTTAATGAATTGCATAACTTGCCATCTACAAGTGTTTTGTATCTATTGCTTTTTATGTGAGAATCTTTACGAGCGAGCAACCAAACAGTTTTACTTAAAATATAAAATAACCACAGCTAGTGTTCTTTCCTTATCAGTGTGATTGTTATTATTTGTGTTTGTTTTAATGTACAATTTTATGAATGAAACAAAAGAGAGGGATACATTGAATTGTTTGTTTATTTGATCCTGGCTCTGGGAAAAACTTGGCTTTATGCATGTGGCTTAAGTGTAGTGCCAGATTATCTTGCGCAGTCTCAACAGGTCAAACAGGGGCGATACTTTCGGCCTTAATTTCGATACACTTGAAGTGGAAAGTGTCATCCCTGACCAGCCTGTGTGGACTGCACAGGCTAATCTGTTACTACACTTCCCACATCCATTAAAACCCCTGACCAGCCTGTGCGGACTGCACAGGCTAATCTGTGACTACACTTCGCACATCCATTAAGACCCCTGACCAGCCAGTGCGGACTGCACAGGCTAATCTGTGACTACACTTCGCACATCCATTATGACCCCTGATCAGCCAGTGCGGACTGCACAGGCTAATCTGGGACTACACTTTGCACATCCATTAAGACCCGTTTTCCCAGAGCGCGGCTCATGTATATTGTTATTGTTATAGGGTGTAAAAAATATTGGTATGTATGGCTTATGGTAAAGATATCAAAGGGAAATATATTATGGTACATTATAAGTTATAAATATATATTTGGTACCAAAATTTTGTTATGAAGATATATTAAAAATGCAAATATATTAAACATGCTGTTTTTATAGTATAAATAATATATGTGTGTCATGTCATATTTGTTTATTGTATATAATGTTACAAAATCAAATAAATTGTTTTGTTAGTATGGATCAAAAAAAACACACACGACTTTGTGTTCAGAGATGTATTCCGATATAGGTGGCTGTAGGCTTACCCTCTGTCCATCATCGTGTCTGTCTGTCTGTTGGTAGGTCTGTCCACAAAATGTGTCTGACGTTATTTGATCAGAGAGGGCCCTAAACTAAAATGTCTTAACAACAAAGCTGATTTATAGTTGTTCTAAGTCTGTTGAATGTATACATGATATAATTGTGTGTTTGAAGTGGGAAATGATTCAATATATTACACGTTATTATTATCAATACATGTATTATATTCAGGAGTATTTAAAACAAACAAAAACTGAAACTACAAAAGGGAAGCTTAGTTGTGCCTTAATGTATGTGGATGGTTGAATTAAAATGGCGGTAATGAAATTATCCCTCTTGATTCTTGACCTGAAAAATCGATTCATTATTAGCTCATCTTATTCTTTTTTTTGAAAAAAAATTATGAGCTATTGTCATCACCTTGGCGTAAGCGTCGGCGTTGGCGTCCGGTTAAGTTTTGCATTTAGGTCCACTTTTCTCAGAAAGTATCAATGCTATTGCATTCAAACTTGGTACACTTACTTACTATCATGAGGGGACTGGGCAGGCAAAGTTAGATAACTCTGGCTTGCATTTTGATAGAATTATGTGCCCTTTTTATACTTAGAAAATTGAAAACTTTGGTTAAGTTTTGCGTTTAGGTCCATTTTATTCCTTAAGTATCAAAGCTATTGCTTTCATACTTGAAACACTTACTAACTATCATAAGGGGACTGTGCAGGCACAGTAATGTAACTCTGACTGGCATTTTGACAGAATTATGTGCCCTTTTTATACTTAGAAAATTGAAAAATTTGTTAAGTTTTGTGTTTAGGTCCACTTTATTCCTACAGTATCAAAGCTATTGCTTTCATAATTGCAACAATTATTAACTATCATAAGGGGACTGTGCAGGAAACGTTATGTAACTCTGACTGGCATTTGGACGGAATTATGGGCCCTTTATACTTAGAAAATTGAAAATTTGGTTAAGTTTTGTGTTTTGGTCCACTTTACCCCTAAAGTATCATAGATATTGCTTTCATACTTGGAACACTCGCAAACTATCATAAGGGTACAGTAAATAGAGGATATTTGTTGGATTCGGTGGAATATCGATTTTATTTCACAAGTGACCATAGAAAACAATATTTTCACGAGTGGCGCAGCCACGAGTGAAAATATATATTTTCTATGATCTCGAGTGAAATAAAATCGATATTCCATCGAATTGAACAAATTTTCTTTTTATTTTATGCTTTTTTCACCGTTTTTTTACATTGTAAATGAGTTAAACTGGATTCTTTCGCTGGATTTATGACGTCATTTCGTTGAAAAAAAATGACGTCATTTCACAATAAAACAGTGACAAATATCGATATTTTTCACTGTTATTTGTCACTGTATAAAACAGTGGAATACCAGTTTTATTTCACTGATATTTCTCTATAAACCACCGGAAAGCATAAAATAAAAGGACAAGTTGCATAACTCTGGTTGTCATTTTTACAGAATTATGGTCCTTTTTTGACTTAGTAACTTTGAATATATGTTATGGTTAAATTTTGTGTGTCGATCCACTTTACTTCTTAAGTATCAAGGCTATTGCTTTCAAACTTCAAATACTTTCATGATATGAGGTTACTGTACCTGGCAAGTTGAATTTTACCTTGACCTTTGAATGACCTTGACTCTCAAGGTCAAATTATTAAATTTTGCTAAAATTGCCATAGCTTCTTTATTTATGATTAGATTTGATTGATACTTTGACAAAACTACTCTTACCTGACATACCACAATAGACTCCACCCAAACCATCCCGTGTGCCCTCCCCCCCCCGTCCCTCCCCCCCCCCTAATATTTTTTTTTTAAGATCATCTCACAAATGACCACCACACCCTCACTCTATACCCCCCACCCCACCCCCCAATTTTTTTTTGCAACGGTTAAAAAACACAAATATTTATTTTTATTATTATATGTTTGAAATACCGTCCAACCATCGCACCCAAGAATCCCCCCACCCGAATCCCCCCCCTATTTTTTTTTTTTTTAAGATCATCTCACCATTTCACAAATTACCACCACACCCTCACACTATACCCCCCCCCCCCCCCACCCTCCCAATTTTTTTTTTTTGAAACGGTTAAAAACACAAATATTTATTTTTATTAATTTATGTTTTAAATAACGTCCAACCATCGCACCCAAGAATCCCCCCCCACTCCCCCCCCGATTTTTTTTCGTTTTTTTCGCATTTTTGGAAGATAATGTAATAAATTCCACACCCCCACACTATACACCCCTCTTCACTCCACCCCTCCCTCCTTTGTGATTGAAAATGAGAGTCCCTTCACCTTTAAAAAGAAAATAGATGAGCGGTCTGCACCCGCAAGGCGGTGCTCTTGTTGGTACATGCTATGGTACATATACCAAACGACACAAATTATCATGATGACATAGTTTCAACAAGCAAATTCGATATCCCCCGCCAATATGCTTCTGGACACAAAAGTGTTATATTTGACACTCAAAAAAGCATTTTTTCAAGATACAAAGGGCCATAACTCCTTTATTATCCAATGTTGTACACTGCCATTTGGTGTGCATCATCCTCTTATCCATATATATACTCATACCAAGTTTCAATGAAATCCGCCAAAGCACTTCTAAGATATGGCTCCGGACACTAAAAAGCATTTTTCCAAGATACAAAGGGCCATAACTCTGTTATTAACAGATGGTGTACAATGCCATTAGGCGTGCATCATCCTCTTATCCATATATATACTCATACCAAGTTTAATTGAAATCCGCCAAAGCACTTCCAAGATATGGCTCCGGACACAAAAAAGCATTTTTCCAAGATACAAAGGGCCATAACTCTGTTATTAACAGATGGTGTACAATGCCATTAGGCGTGCAACATCCTCTTATCCATATATATACTCATACCAAGTTTAATTGAAATCCGCCAAAGCACTTCCAAGATATGGCTCCGGACACAAAAAAGCATTTTTCCAAGATACAAAGGGCCATAACTCTGTTATTAACAGATGGTGTACAATGCCATTAGGCGTGCAACATCCTCTTATCCATATATATGCTCATACCAAGTTTAATTGAAATCCTCCAAAGCACTTCCAAGATATGGCTCCGGACACAAAAAAGCATTTTTCCAAGATACAAAGGGCCATAACTCTGTTATTAACAGATGGTGTACAATGCCATTAGGCGTGCAACATCCTCTTATCCATATATATACTCGTGCCAAGTTTCATTGAAATCCGCCAAAGCACTTCAAAGATAGGGCTCCGGACACAAAAGTGCCGGACGGACGAAAGGACGGACGGAAAGACGGACGGACAACGCCAAAACAATATCTTTGTTTTTTGGTCAATTATGTCGTTTACCAAACCAATACCTTGCCAAACAAGTGTTCATTAACAGACTTGTACGATACCTGAATAACGACAAACAAACTAAAGGCTTCGTTCCGGAAATCTACAGACTGCTGTATAAATACCAACTGCAATCGTGTTTAGACGGGTATTTACAATCAGGTTTGTTCCCGTCTAAGCAAGCGTGGAAACAGATGCTCCAACGATCGGTATCCGCTCCGGAACATCACAGACAGTTGGAAAGTATCCGGGACGTGTGTCCCACATTGAACCTTGATGATGTTCTACACGTAGATAAGCCCTCGTCCCTCTGGAAAATATCCCGGATTTCGCCTAAGCTATCGCCCTTAATAGCCACCCTGATGGCACAACTGGGAGGATTCCTCTCTAGATCGTACCCAACAGTGTGCTCATTGTGTGGGATACACACGGAAAACAAACTACTTCATTCAGTGTGTTTTTGTTCGAGAAGGGAACTGTTACGTGAATCACTTTGGGATGCTGTCATTTACCAAAAGGGGTCTCAGTGTTTTATTAAATTAATACGAAAGACACCATTAGAACAAATCGTAACGTTGTTTCAAATGACGCTATCAACTACAGATGACAATCGCCTGAATAATCAATTAGCAATCCTATTGCTGAGACTAGTTTGTTAGTTTGTGAGTGTCTAATTATAAAATCGTCTCTCTATTGTTGTTGATATGCATGTACATATATTAATATACACATATTATTATCTATTGTATACATTAATGATGTAAATACTTGTTGTAAATGTGTTAAGCTCTCCATGAATGGAGGAAATAAAGAATCTAGCTATCTAGCTATGGCGGAGGATAAAAAGTCAATTCCAATAAGCTCATAGCTTTATGGTTGCGAGTGACATCGACCGTTGAAAACTTCGTGTTAAAGTTTCCCGCGCACTGCGTTATCAGCAGACGCCGCGATCACTGCGTGGGCGTTAACAACCTCCATGAAGTTTCTATAGGTCGCAGTTTCGCGTCTAATGACGTCATCGTGCGGATAAAACACCAACAGGTCAGTGCCCACTTAAGTCCCAACTGTATAGATTTTGCCACATCCGCTGTAGTACAAAATTCGACGACCCAGCAGGATTTGACACCTGGTCGCGATGACCGGATATCGAGCGGATTGAACTGGATACGTTGCACCGGAACGTTGAGTCTGTATAATGTGCTGCACCTGTTCGTGATTTTATATAAATAGTAGTTGTAGTAGTGGTATTATTGGTTGTTGTTGGTGGTGGTGGTCGGTGGTGGTGGTGGTACAATTACTTATATATATTTGATCAAAGTCCGTCTTTGCAATTATAATACATTTTATGATTTATATCACTTACAGTATCGCTCGATTGGTCATTGACCGCTCGTGTACTACTTAAATGTACCCTGGGTATTCTTAAGTATACTTTAATGTACTCCGGATACGGAAAATATACTGAAACGTACCCGAAAATTCTAACGCTAAATTGGTCGTTGTTGGCGTTTTTTTTCTCCAAATGAATTGTGTTCACATTTATGTCAATATTCTTTAAAATGGCCACTATACTATCGAAACTACTGCTCAAAAAAGCATTTTAAGAGAGTTTTTTTTTCAAAGAAAAATTTGTTTCGTATTCCGTAGCGCGTTTTATGACATCGAATTTTAGGCGGGAGTAAAACTCGGGTACACATTAAATTGGCTGGGTACGCGTTAGTTTATTTTTCGTATCTGGGGCACATTTAGTAATTAGTACCCGAGCCGACAATGACCAATCGAACATATGTAGCTGGTGGATACAATTTAAGTTCTTTGTTTCAAAAATCAAAAACTCGAAATAGAATGTCACAAAAATGCGGTCGTGTAAGTGGAGTCTAACAATTTTACCTCCGAGTGAGACACGCTTTCGTTGTTCCGGAAACTGAAAACTGCGGCATTCGGACGACTGGGTGATGTGTCACTGCGCATGTGCAGACTTGGGGCGATCCGGTTGATGTTGTCACTGCGCATGACATCGGCCTCCGGGCAAGCTAAATCATCCGGCGTTACCGCGTCACTGAAACCATGAGGGCTGCACCGGTTAAAGCGACTTAAAACAGGAAAAAATAATATAGAATTACGTAACTAAATTGTTACTAAAAATCACGATAATGCAATTTTCAGCGGCGGGCATTAATCAACATGAGACAAACATATAAATGGTAACTCGTGACAAAACATATTTCAAATACTTGCGTTTAAAGAGATAATCTTACGCATTTCTTTCAATAAGTACATGTAATGTTCATTATAAAATTGTCACGATTAGCATGTGCGTTCAACTGTCAAAACATTTTCGTGCACGTGAAAATCGTTTTGTGTATAACACATCGATGCAGATGAAACCAAAAAACCAGAAGTGTTTAAAAAACGGCAACTAAAATGAAATCATCAGTGACTATTATTGAAATTACAAGGCGTTTTCTTTGACAGATGTCGCCATTTTTCCTGTAACAACGCTGTTTAAAGGTAATTAATATTTGTTACATTTGCTATTCACTTGCAACTGATTTTATGTAAGCATTACATATATTTTCTTTTTACGATTATTAATAAAAGTGTAAATGTGTTATTTTTGAAAAAAAAATTGCATAGACTGTAAGTTAATTTGACTGTATAACGGTTTATTATTTTTCGTGTTTTTGTGTTAAGCAAATCAATTCCGCTTTAATGGAAATTAATGTTAAAAGGAAGTGTCTTCTTAACGAAAATCCAGGTGAGGCGGAAAGCGTCGTCCCTGATTAGCCTGTGCGAATTGTACAGGTAAATCTGGAATGACAATTAACGCACATGCATGAAGCCTAGAATTCACAGGACGAGGCTCATTAAATTTTATCGGGGAAAAAGGGAAGATTTTTTTTGTGCAGTTTTTCTATGGGAGCAGTGGTCTAATGGTAGGACGCTGGCAAAGAGATTGTGATGTGCCTGGTTCGAATCCCACCCTGACCACTGGAATTTTCATGAGCAAGAACTTTAACCCCATTTTGCTCCTCTCGACCCAGATGTGTAAATGGTCACCTGTGAGGGAAATAAGCCAATGTGCCGTGGCTGCATACTGCGCCGAATGTTAACGGACGACTTATGGCCCAGTGATCTGGGGGTAATTGTGAAGCGCTTCTGAACACACTGTATGAAAAGGGCGCTATATAAATGTGGTAAAAACATCCTGCATAGCGCCCGATGGACTGAAAAGTGATCTAAACAGACGACATGCGGAAACCTGATAGCGATCAAACGATTAATAAACACCCCACAGACAGACCACCGTGTGAACGAGTTATAGCGAACAAATGATAAACATCAGTCATTGACTTATGACGTGACACTTACATTTGTGGATCAACAGCGCTCCGCGCCGCGGTCCCGCTTGTTGCGTCCGGTTTCTGCGGGCTCTCCTTACGGGATCGCGGCGCATGCGTACTACAAGCGCGGTGACTGGTAGCGTCATACACGCAGTCCGGGTCCAGCAAGAGGGTACTGGGCCGGAAACCAAGAGCGAGTAACTTCTGATACTGGAAAGGACTGACCGGCTGCTGAAATATGAGAAGTCAGCTAACTGCGCATGCTCGGAGCGGATACCTCCCAAAACAAAGTTTTTTAAATTAAGGAAATCGCGATAAAGAAGAATACTGTCTGTGTAGTGATTGTGAAAAACTAATGATTGCACTACTGTAGTATCGTATCATGTTATGAGTATTCAATGGTCTGAGGGGAGTAATTCTGTTATACATATTACAAGGATTATTGTAAGAGTGGCATCCCCTGATATGTACATGTTTAGAGGGCGCTGAATAGATTGTGGAACTTTCAATGGTGTCTTGTGTTGTTTTGTCTATGGTTATTTGAATCAAAGTAATCGGCCTCGAGCCGGGTTTGATACTACAACTACTATAGGAAATATTTCATTTTATTATATCAATGTGAAATGAGTTATAATAAATATACCACTTTTGTCTTCATTAATTGCATTTTTGCGCTGAACATTTATCATTTATTCGTAATTCAGTTTAGTTTTTGTATAGTACGCTAAATCAATTGAGAAAAATCATACAGACCGACAGACTAAAGTAATCGCAGCAGTTATATCCTTTTTGCTGATCGAAAACTGCTTCGAGCTTGTCGTAAGTTTAATAATTGTGAGCGTGTTTATATATATTGTTTGCAGTCAATTACCTAAAACGAATCTCAATAATGTTGACTAGAGCCGTACGTGTTGTACTAATTGAAACGAAAATTATTTTTTTTAGAAAAAAAAAATAAGAAAATAATAATCGATAAAAATGACGCCATCGCATACTGTTGTTTTTATTAGAAGGACAATGTGTTGATCGGAGAAATGATCGGAACCAGTGACATATTTGATGCTCGAAACCAGTGAAGTGTCTAAATAGAAACATGTCGAGTCAGTGTA
Source organism: Dreissena polymorpha (assembly GCF_020536995.1). NCBI lineage: Eukaryota > Metazoa > Mollusca > Bivalvia > Myida > Dreissenidae > Dreissena > Dreissena polymorpha. The sequence continues at coordinate 178,737,947 of NC_068355.1, read as the reverse complement.
AATACGAGACATGCACCGATTTCTAAAAAGGAACGGAGAAGCCGGCATACGACTAAATTCAGTGTTTTAATTCAAAAGCTTTGTGTAATCCAAAGAGTCTTCATAACAAACGTGTAAAATATGTCCCATCTAAACGAACCAACACAATGATTTAGGACATATTCATTATTAAAATTAAGAAATTTCCTTAGGTTTCAAAAGTTGCCTTGGTAATTTGTCATCAAATTTTGTACGAATAATTATAGTTACGGCTTGAATTTATGCTCACTGTTATTTCACCTTAATACAAAATAATATCCTTAAATAAAGAGATTGTAAATTATTGTCAGGAATTTAAAAGAACTATTGAAAGTAAGTTATCAGAGAGGTTGAGACCTTGTTATTGTACTTCGTCAAAATAACCGTAACTTTATACGAAACCCGCATGGAAAAAACTGGGATTAATGTCTGTGCGTAAACTCAAGTGTCGTCCCAGATTAGCCTGTTCAGTACGCACAGGCTTATCTTGGATGTCACTTTCTGTCTGATTGCGTAGTATGTTTTGTTTAAAGGCAGTACAATAATTCGCGAACGTCTAGTGAACTGCACAGGCTAGTATAGAACGACACTTTACGCACATGCATTAAGGCCGGTTTTCTCAGAGCGCTGCTATAATAAATTTCGTATGATGTTCTATAAGACGGGCTCTATTCAATTACCAACCATGCATATGTATCGTATGGTGTTCTATAAGATGGGCTCTATTCAATTACCGACCATACATATGTATCGTATGATGTTCTGTAAGACGGGCTCTATTCAATTACCGACCATACATATATTTCGTATGATGTTCTATAACACGGGCTCTATTCAATTACCGACCATACATATGTATCGTATGACGTTCTATAAGACGGACACTATTTAATTACCGACCATACATATATATCGTATGAAATTCTATAAGACGGGCTCTATTCAATTACCGGCCATACATATGTATCGTATGATGCTCTATAAGACGGGCTCTATTCAATTACCGACCATACATATGTATCGTATGATGCTCTATAAGACGGGCTCTATTCAATTACCGACCATACATATGTATCGTATGATGCTCTATAAGACGGGCTCTATTCAATTACCGACCATACATATATATCGTATGAAATTCTATAAGACGGGCTCTATTCAATTACCGACCATACATATGTATCGTATGATGCTCTATAAGACGGGCTCTATTCAATTACCGACCATACATAATTATCGTATGAAATTCTATAAGACGGGCTCTATTCAATTACCGACCATACATATGTATCGTATGATGCTCTATAAGACATGCTCTATTCAATTACCGACCATACATACGTATCGTATGAATGTCTATAAGACGGACTCTATTCAATTACCGACTATACATATGTATCGTATGATGCTCTATAAGACGGGCTCTATTCAATTACCGACTATACATATGTATCGTATGATGCTCTATAAGACGGGCTCTATTCAATTACCGACCATACATATTTATCGTATGAATGTCTATAAGACGGACTCTATTCAATTACCGACCATACATATGTATCGTATGATGCTCTATAAGTCGGGCTCTATTCAATTACCGACTATACATATGTATCGTATGATGCTCTATAAGACATGCACTATTCAATTACCGACCATACATATTTATCGTATGATGGTCTATAAGACGGGCGCTATTCAATTACCGACCATACATATGTATCGTATGATGCTCTATAAGTCGGGCTCTATTCAATTACCGACCATACATAATTATCGTATGATGCTCTATAAGTCGGGCTCTATTCAATTACCGACCATACATAATTATCGTATGATGCTCTATAAGTCGGGCTCTATTCAATTACCGACCATACATATGTATCGTATGATGCTCTATAAGACGGGCTCTATTCAATTACCGACCATACATATATATCGTATGAAGTTCTATAAGACGGACTCTATTCAATTACCGACCATACATATGTATCGAATGATGCTCTATAAGACGGACTCTATTCAATTACCGACCATTTACCTCTAAAGAGATGGACGATCTGTCTGGTCCGGCGGCGAAGGGCCGACATCGGCCGGAAGTGGGCCGGCTGTTCACGTAATAAACTTCCGTGGAGGAACCAGTCTCGCCCAGTGCACACCACTTTGAGAATAGAAATTGTGCATTATTAAGGTAAGATTGTTCAGGCCTCGTACTGGGATTAATTCATGTGCGTAAAATGTCATTTCAGATTGGCCTGTGCAGTCCGCACACGCTTACAGGGATGACACTCCGCAGAAATTGAATTTTCGTTCAGAAGAGAATTTCTTTTAACGAAAAAATCCAATAAATCGGAAAGTTTCGTCCCTGATTAGCTGGTGCGGACTGCACAGGCTTATCTAGATTCACTCTTTATGCATTATCATAAAGATCCGCTTTCCGAGAATAATAGTCTTTATTTGCCCTCCCCTTTCCTCCCGCAATTGAAGTATTTTCTATAACATGTGTTTATAAAATTATGTCAACACTAGATTTGTTTTCAGTATAGGTCATTTCATTATTATTATTTTCTTTGTTATTGTATGAATATTAGTCCTTTTTTTTACATTTGAACAAAGGTTAACTTTCGAATTTCGTTGAAATAATAAATTCATGACGTAAAATTGACGTCCTTCTCAAATTTTTAGTCGGGCACACTTCGTTGTACGGTTACATGATATGATTTCGAGTCCGGATCGAATGCGAGGATGTTGGTGTAACCCTTCGGTAGCGTTTGATGTCTGAAGAGTTGCGCAGACTCGCGCCCAAGGGTATACACAGCGTCCCGGTCCGGCACGTCCCGACCCACTCCCACCAGCCTCTGCTCCAAGTTGTAGACGGTCACGATGCTGCAGCGGGCCGGGTTACGGAACGCGCACTGTGGACTCGATCTTAGAAAAAAAAACAGCAACAATAAAAAAACAAGCGCACATTGAGTATTATTATACTGATATAAGACTGATAAAATGCAACACTACATATGAGATGCGTTGTGAGAAAACTAGGCTTAATGAATGTGCGTAAGGTGTCGTCCCAGATTAGCCTGTGCAGTCCGCACAGGCTAATCAGGGACGACACTTTCCGCTTTTTTGGTATTTTTAGTTTCAAGGAAGTCCCTCCTTACCGAAAATCAAGTTTAGGCGGAAAGTGTCGTCCCTGATTAGCCTGTGCGGAATGCACAGGCTAATCTGTGATGATACTGAACGCACATGCATTAAGCCCAGTTTTCTCAGAACAAGGCTGGTAGTTGTTAGAAGTACGTAACGCGCAAAGGGGCCCGATTTATAAACATAGTAACAGCAGCTTCATTACAATTACACGCGCACAGTGAGTGCGATTGTACTATTTAAAATATAACGCTGCAAAATAAAGACGAAAAACTAGTTTCCAATTAAACATCAGTTTAACTATGAAAAGAAAGCAGCAGCAGCAGTAGTGGCGGTAGAAGTAGTAGTAGTAGTAGTAGTAGTAGTAGTAGTAGTAGTAGTAGTAGTAGTAGTAGTAGTAGTAGTAGTAGTAGTAGTAGTAGTAGTAGTAGTAGTAGTAGTAGTAGTAGTAGTAGTAGTAGTAGTAGTAGTAGTAGTACTAGTAGTAGTAGTGTAGTAGTAGTAGTAGTAGTAGTAGTAGTAGTAGTAGTAGTAGTAGTAGTAGTAGTAGTAGTAGTAGTAGTAGTAGAAGAAGAAGAAGTAGTAGTAGAAGAAGTAGTAGTAGTAGTAGTAGTAGAAGTAGTAGTAGCAGTAGCAGTAGCAGTAGCAGTATCAGTAGCAGTAGCAGTAGTAGCAGCAGCAGCAGCAGTAGAAGCAGCAGCAGAAGCAGTAACAATGATAGTAGTTTTAGTAGTAGTAGTAGTAGAAGTAGTAGTTCGCGCATCATAATCACCACCATCAAAATCACCACCACTTCACTATCTAAATCATCATCAGAATCACGTTCAATATTACCTCACACCTGTCGGCACAGAGCACTGAGATCCCGACCGATGTCCCGACGACGTCGGTCGCACTTCATCCTCCGTCACTACGCCTTTCTTAAGTATGAGCGTCTGGCTCGATTTCGGCATTACCTAGGCAACGGAACCGGATTTTAAATGGACCTTCTTCTACCAGTTGCCGATTCTTCTCTCGACAAATGTACATTTAGGACGTCATAATTGGCACATATTACAATGATATGATAATTTCATTCCAGGCAAATATATGCTATGATAAGTGGTTAAGCTTACAATAAAATATAAAAAGAATAAAAAAATAATACTTATCCATCTGATACCGGCCCAACTTGAAAAAACACGTTCATCCCTGTTACCATGACGCTCGACGTCATTGACGTCAATTACAACGGCGTTACGTCAGCGATATAGTGACGTAATCTTTTTGTATTCAGATTGACGTCTGAAGTCCGTCTTTTGTGTTATAACAATTGTTGAAGGACTAATTTAAGTAACATTTGTGAAGAAACACAATCAATACACATCAACCTTATTGTTTACTTTATTTCAGGAACGTTTAATTAGAATCTCTCAGGTGTGCTTTTTTTAGGAATGTATTCATCATAAATGTCTTTCTGTTTTGAGCTAAAAATATACAATCATAACCTTGCTTAAAAGGAATGTTTTGTATTCAACAGGGTCAAATCGGTATGTTTGTTATGTTAATGTGATGTATTTCACGGATAAAATTCGAAACTAGTTAATGTGTTCAAATATTAAGGCAAGTACTTCAAAAATTCGTATTTAAATAAACATACTATTGAATGTGTTTGTTTTACAGTATGCACTTCTGAAAACGAACATTAGCAAACTATATACCCGCGATCAGAAAAAGGTAATTTCTGTAAGGATTTTGACATCAGTTATCGTTTTCGAATTTCATGAACCGTATATCATCATGATCACGACCAGCATTGTATGTATTATTATTTTGTGCGATACTTGAGTAGTTATCTTTCGAATATCCACCTACATTAAAAAAAACATGTTTTCTTCAAAAATTGTTTAACATAAAGCATCAGCTCGTTAACACGCTCAGCAAGAAAATTGTTTCCTCTGGAAATTATTTCTAACGCAATACAAACAAACCGCATCGTAAATCGGTTAATAAATCACAATTTGTTAACCTTTTTATACTGAAGACGCGCTCTGCAAAAACGGGGCTTATTGATTGTGCGTTAAGTGCATTTGGAATTTTGGATCTATTTGGATCAACATTATTGAGTGTTAAGTTTGAATAAATTCCATAATTACAGTTTAAAAATTGTGGTTTTTGCGTTTATTTATTACTTGTTGAACTGTTGAATTTCAATAACCATGTAAATCAAGATTAAACATAGTTAATACACGGCGTTTTATTTAACTTATTAAGTATCAACATATTGATACATTACTATTAATTGTACATGTCTTCTTTTCGACCTCCCCCCCTCCCATTAGTACAGTGGAACAAAGACTGTCCCCCATTAGGATCCTTTAAGAGTCCTGTAGGCCTACTGAAAGTAGAGCTCTAGAACGACCTAAAATCTCATTTCAGTTGAGACCGATTCAACTTGCCGTCTCGACCTAAATATATGTTACTTGTTAAAGATGTAAGCAACGTTCTTCAAAAGGAGATTAATTTATAACTTTCTGCGGGAAATCGTCTACCAATGTAACAAGGTTGCAATATAGTAAATCTTTTTGGAGTGCAATGCTATACTCTCTAAAAACATGAACATCATTTATTTGAAGACACGGTTCTCTGTAGGGTCACTTGCCATGACTTTATTTGAGTATATTTCTGTGTGCATGTGGCAGGGAAAACATTGTTGTTTACTAGAAATTCTTACATATCGCGTGACCTATCTTTTTTATTGCTTAAATCAATTCGGCTTGGAATGCTCTTCGAGAAAAGGTATGGTATCGCTTGGTTATGAATCCCCATTTTTTACCCAGATTGCCACCATAAAAATAGTCAAAAGTACTTGTTTTGTGCCAAAAATATGAAATTTTGTATTCTTTTGAACCTCTAAATGAGAGCTGGCAATGCATATTGACCATCTGCTGCAGTTTAAAGGCACCCATGACATTAAATGCTAGGATATATCATTGGCCTCTGGCAAATAAATGGGCTCCGAGCGACAAGGCGCGTTTCAAGATTTCACACTTTTATTGGTGCTAAACAACAAGTTATTGGAAGCTTATTGATTTCTTCTGTTCAAAGTATCTTTGATCTCTCATTTGTACTAATTTGTTTATTTTCTTGGATGAAATTGGATTTTCTTTGCTTTGAAATTGACATTTTTGGGGTGATTAAAAAAAAAAACCCACAAAATTGACATTATCAAATTGCTTAGAGTGAAAATATCTAACAAAGTCATTCTTTCACCACCCCGCATAAGCCCCACGTGCATGTCCATTTGGTTTGTTTTGGTATTTTGTTGCAGATATTGAACTTAGCACATTTAAATCTTAAAGGGACATTTAAGCTTTAACAGGCCTAAAATCGCCTTCTTTGGACCGAAAACACCCGCGTGTGAAAATATGAAAAAAAATGGCCAAATGGACAGATAATCCAGCCAAACTTATTATGTGTGTGCAATATGAATAGGAAGATAAGAATATGCAAGAAAAACACATTTTAATCAGATGATATTTTTCCTTTAGGTTGCAATATAGTAAATCTTTTTGGAGTGCAATGCTATACTCTCTAAAAACATGAACATCATTTATTTGAAGACACGGTTCTCTGTAGGGTCACTTGCCATGACTTTATTTGAGTATATTTCTGTGTGCATGTGGCAGGGAAAACATTGTTGTTTACTAGAAATTCACTCTTTTATCTGAAGATTGGAGACTACATAAGACTTTGACAGATGGCGGGAAACCCTCATGAACTGGATAGAAGCCGGTAAATAGATGGCCATAAAACAGTGACTTTTGATTCGTGACGAGTTCTTTCTTACATATCGCGTGACCTATCTTTTTTATTGCTTAAATCAATTCGGCTTGGAATGCTCTTCGAGAAAAGGTATGGTTATGAGGGTCTCTATGCGCAAAAGTTTGACTTTATTTTTCGTTAAAGTTATTGCTTTTACATTGAATTTGTGTAGGAAATCTTTTACTATATTGTAACCTAAACTAGCTTTATGTGAAAAATGTAATATCATCTGCAAGTGCAAAATATGACTGGGAAAGCTGATTTTTGGTCATTTCTTAGCAAAAGAGAAGAAAATTAGTGCATTAAATGCATGAATTCAGATTATTTGACCCGGAATAGTTGTTTTTCAAGTTGACCCCCCACCCTTGTATAGCCGAATAAGGGCTAAATTGCTTTCCGACTTAAATTCAAAGGCATTTTGGTTGACCGTGTAGCGTTATTGTGCTACAAGAAGTCAGAATTCAACGCCAAGGACTCCGCAATCCAGTAACGCAACAATAGCTTGTGCGTAAAGCATGAACATTCAAACGGAGCCCCATTTCACCTACATGGAATGGCGGACATTTTTACAGTTTTGACAGTGCAACAGATGCTTAACTGAGCCAGCTTTCATATTTAGTACAATCATGCATATTTCAAGCTTTATCACCTCATATTATTCATAGAAGTACACTTAAAATACATAATTGCATGTTTTTTTCTTCATTTTATATCTATTTCTATTGGGTATTTTGACTTTTTCAGGTAGAGGAATGTCTGCGACTAAGCCGAGGGCCACTGGATAAGGGTTGTTGATGGTAAAACAGGTAATAATACTAATTTATTATCATGTACACAGGCAAATAAGCATATTTATGATGCTTAAGGTGTGAAATACTGTCCTAATCAGTTTTGTGGTCACTCAAACTCTTGCTGTCGTGCAATTCCCATGCAGTTTGTATCGATTATTCCGCGTCCTGACACGTAAAGCTCGTGCTCTGTTGGCAGCAGAAGTTGGTACTCAACATGTTTATCCTTGTTCCTGAGCATGTGTGCAGCACAGCTGAGTTGATTTGCTACTTGTTACCCTACAATTAGCTTGTGTTTGGTACTGTTTTCTCACAATATGCTTACAGTCCTGGTTCCGGCATGAGAAGATGTCGCGTCCGACTTAAACATAGGATTGTTGTAGCGAGTGTCCCCTTCATCGTTTACATTAGAGGGATCTTTTTGACAAAATTTGGCACTTTCAGCAACCAGTTTTGTTTTTTATTTGGTAAATGCTTCTCTCATTCAGTGATTTAAGGGCAGTATTGACTTTATTTGCTTGTCTTTGCATACAGAGGTGACATGGATCAATGATGTTTGTTGTGTTGAGAATTCTGCGGGAAGCTGTGTCCCCAAAAGAAGTACTAGAAACCCCTTTCAGGAAGCCTGCATTGATCTGAGCTGCCTTTTTGCCCCTGTTACTACATGGAACCTCATTTCTAAGCTTAAAATGCTTGCCTACATATATGTATCTTGTTCATTTTAACCTTTCCGTCCATTCTATACCCCCAAAATGAGCATTTTTTCTTTCGCTTGGTTATGAATCCCCATTTTTTACCCAGATTGCCACCATAAAAATAGTCAAAAGTACTTGTTTTGTGCCAAAAATATGAAATTTTGTATTCTTTTGAACCTCTAAATGAGAGCTGGCAATGCATATTGACCATCTGCTGCAGTTTAAAGGCACCCATGACATTAAATGCTAGGATATATCATTGGCCTCTGGCAAATAAATGGGCTCCGAGCGACAAGGCGCGTTTCAAGATTTCACACTTTTATTGGTGCTAAACAACAAGTTATTGGAAGCTTATTGATTTCTTCTGTTCAAAGTATCTTTGATCTCTCATTTGTACTAATTTGTTTATTTTCTTGGATGAAATTGGATTTTCTTTGCTTTGAAATTGACATTTTTGGGGTGATTAAAAAAAAAAACCCACAAAATTGACATTATCAAATTGCTTAGAGTGAAAATATCTAACAAAGTCATTCTTTCACCACCCCGCATAAGCCCCACGTGCATGTCCATTTGGTTTGTTTTGGTATTTTGTTGCAGATATTGAACTTAGCACATTTAAATCTTAAAGGGACATTTAAGCTTTAACAGGCCTAAAATCGCCTTCTTTGGACCGAAAACACCCGCGTGTGAAAATATGAAAAAAAATGGCCAAATGGACAGATAATCCAGCCAAACTTATTATGTGTGTGCAATATGAATAGGAAGATAAGAATATGCAAGAAAAACACATTTTAATCAGATGATATTTTTCCTTTAGGTTGCAATATAGTAAATCTTTTTGGAGTGCAATGCTATACTCTCTAAAAACATGAACATCATTTATTTGAAGACACGGTTCTCTGTAGGGTCACTTGCCATGACTTTATTTGAGTATATTTCTGTGTGCATGTGGCAGGGAAAACATTGTTGTTTACTAGAAATTCACTCTTTTATCTGAAGATTGGAGACTACATAAGACTTTGACAGATGGCGGGAAACCCTCATGAACTGGATAGAAGCCGGTAAATAGATGGCCATAAAACAGTGACTTTTGATTCGTGACGAGTTCTTTCTTACATATCGCGTGACCTATCTTTTTTATTGCTTAAATCAATTCGGCTTGGAATGCTCTTCGAGAAAAGGTATGGTTATGAGGGTCTCTATGCGCAAAAGTTTGACTTTATTTTTCGTTAAAGTTATTGCTTTTACATTGAATTTGTGTAGGAAATCTTTTACTATATTGTAACCTAAACTAGCTTTATGTGAAAAATGTAATATCATCTGCAAGTGCAAAATATGACTGGGAAAGCTGATTTTTGGTCATTTCTTAGCAAAAGAGAAGAAAATTAGTGCATTAAATGCATGAATTCAGATTATTTGACCCGGAATAGTTGTTTTTCAAGTTGACCCCCCACCCTTGTATAGCCGAATAAGGGCTAAATTGCTTTCCGACTTAAATTCAAAGGCATTTTGGTTGACCGTGTAGCGTTATTGTGCTACAAGAAGTCAGAATTCAACGCCAAGGACTCCGCAATCCAGTAACGCAACAATAGCTTGTGCGTAAAGCATGAACATTCAAACGGAGCCCCATTTCACCTACATGGAATGGCGGACATTTTTACAGTTTTGACAGTGCAACAGATGCTTAACTGAGCCAGCTTTCATATTTAGTACAATCATGCATATTTCAAGCTTTATCACCTCATATTATTCATAGAAGTACACTTAAAATACATAATTGCATGTTTTTTTCTTCATTTTATATCTATTTCTATTGGGTATTTTGACTTTTTCAGGTAGAGGAATGTCTGCGACTAAGCCGAGGGCCACTGGATAAGGGTTGTTGATGGTAAAACAGGTAATAATACTAATTTATTATCATGTACACAGGCAAATAAGCATATTTATGATGCTTAAGGTGTGAAATACTGTCCTAATCAGTTTTGTGGTCACTCAAACTCTTGCTGTCGTGCAATTCCCATGCAGTTTGTATCGATTATTCCGCGTCCTGACACGTAAAGCTCGTGCTCTGTTGGCAGCAGAAGTTGGTACTCAACATGTTTATCCTTGTTCCTGAGCATGTGTGCAGCACAGCTGAGTTGATTTGCTACTTGTTACCCTACAATTAGCTTGTGTTTGGTACTGTTTTCTCACAATATGCTTACAGTCCTGGTTCCGGCATGAGAAGATGTCGCGTCCGACTTAAACATAGGATTGTTGTAGCGAGTGTCCCCTTCATCGTTTACATTAGAGGGATCTTTTTGACAAAATTTGGCACTTTCAGCAACCAGTTTTGTTTTTTATTTGGTAAATGCTTCTCTCATTCAGTGATTTAAGGGCAGTATTGACTTTATTTGCTTGTCTTTGCATACAGAGGTGACATGGATCAATGATGTTTGTTGTGTTGAGAATTCTGCGGGAAGCTGTGTCCCCAAAAGAAGTACTAGAAACCCCTTTCAGGAAGCCTGCATTGATCTGAGCTGCCTTTTTGCCCCTGTTACTACATGGAACCTCATTTCTAAGCTTAAAATGCTTGCCTACATATATGTATCTTGTTCATTTTAACCTTTCCGTCCATTCTATACCCCCAAAATGAGCATTTTTTCTTTCGCTTGGTTATGAATCCCCATTTTTTACCCAGATTGCCACCATAAAAATAGTCAAAAGTACTTGTTTTGTGCCAAAAATATGAAATTTTGTATTCTTTTGAACCTCTAAATGAGAGCTGGCAATGCATATTGACCATCTGCTGCAGTTTAAAGGCACCCATGACATTAAATGCTAGGATATATCATTGGCCTCTGGCAAATAAATGGGCTCCGAGCGACAAGGCGCGTTTCAAGATTTCACACTTTTATTGGTGCTAAACAACAAGTTATTGGAAGCTTATTGATTTCTTCTGTTCAAAGTATCTTTGATCTCTCATTTGTACTAATTTGTTTATTTTCTTGGATGAAATTGGATTTTCTTTGCTTTGAAATTGACATTTTTGGGGTGATTAAAAAAAAAAACCCACAAAATTGACATTATCAAATTGCTTAGAGTGAAAATATCTAACAAAGTCATTCTTTCACCACCCCGCATAAGCCCCACGTGCATGTCCATTTGGTTTGTTTTGGTATTTTGTTGCAGATATTGAACTTAGCACATTTAAATCTTAAAGGGACATTTAAGCTTTAACAGGCCTAAAATCGCCTTCTTTGGACCGAAAACACCCGCGTGTGAAAATATGAAAAAAAATGGCCAAATGGACAGATAATCCAGCCAAACTTATTATGTGTGTGCAATATGAATAGGAAGATAAGAATATGCAAGAAAAACACATTTTAATCAGATGATATTTTTCCTTTAGGTTGCAATATAGTAAATCTTTTTGGAGTGCAATGCTATACTCTCTAAAAACATGAACATCATTTATTTGAAGACACGGTTCTCTGTAGGGTCACTTGCCATGACTTTATTTGAGTATATTTCTGTGTGCATGTGGCAGGGAAAACATTGTTGTTTACTAGAAATTCACTCTTTTATCTGAAGATTGGAGACTACATAAGACTTTGACAGATGGCGGGAAACCCTCATGAACTGGATAGAAGCCGGTAAATAGATGGCCATAAAACAGTGACTTTTGATTCGTGACGAGTTCTTTCTTACATATCGCGTGACCTATCTTTTTTATTGCTTAAATCAATTCGGCTTGGAATGCTCTTCGAGAAAAGGTATGGTTATGAGGGTCTCTATGCGCAAAAGTTTGACTTTATTTTTCGTTAAAGTTATTGCTTTTACATTGAATTTGTGTAGGAAATCTTTTACTATATTGTAACCTAAACTAGCTTTATGTGAAAAATGTAATATCATCTGCAAGTGCAAAATATGACTGGGAAAGCTGATTTTTGGTCATTTCTTAGCAAAAGAGAAGAAAATTAGTGCATTAAATGCATGAATTCAGATTATTTGACCCGGAATAGTTGTTTTTCAAGTTGACCCCCCACCCTTGTATAGCCGAATAAGGGCTAAATTGCTTTCCGACTTAAATTCAAAGGCATTTTGGTTGACCGTGTAGCGTTATTGTGCTACAAGAAGTCAGAATTCAACGCCAAGGACTCCGCAATCCAGTAACGCAACAATAGCTTGTGCGTAAAGCATGAACATTCAAACGGAGCCCCATTTCACCTACATGGAATGGCGGACATTTTTACAGTTTTGACAGTGCAACAGATGCTTAACTGAGCCAGCTTTCATATTTAGTACAATCATGCATATTTCAAGCTTTATCACCTCATATTATTCATAGAAGTACACTTAAAATACATAATTGCATGTTTTTTTCTTCATTTTATATCTATTTCTATTGGGTATTTTGACTTTTTCAGGTAGAGGAATGTCTGCGACTAAGCCGAGGGCCACTGGATAAGGGTTGTTGATGGTAAAACAGGTAATAATACTAATTTATTATCATGTACACAGGCAAATAAGCATATTTATGATGCTTAAGGTGTGAAATACTGTCCTAATCAGTTTTGTGGTCACTCAAACTCTTGCTGTCGTGCAATTCCCATGCAGTTTGTATCGATTATTCCGCGTCCTGACACGTAAAGCTCGTGCTCTGTTGGCAGCAGAAGTTGGTACTCAACATGTTTATCCTTGTTCCTGAGCATGTGTGCAGCACAGCTGAGTTGATTTGCTACTTGTTACCCTACAATTAGCTTGTGTTTGGTACTGTTTTCTCACAATATGCTTACAGTCCTGGTTCCGGCATGAGAAGATGTCGCGTCCGACTTAAACATAGGATTGTTGTAGCGAGTGTCCCCTTCATCGTTTACATTAGAGGGATCTTTTTGACAAAATTTGGCACTTTCAGCAACCAGTTTTGTTTTTTATTTGGTAAATGCTTCTCTCATTCAGTGATTTAAGGGCAGTATTGACTTTATTTGCTTGTCTTTGCATACAGAGGTGACATGGATCAATGATGTTTGTTGTGTTGAGAATTCTGCGGGAAGCTGTGTCCCCAAAAGAAGTACTAGAAACCCCTTTCAGGAAGCCTGCATTGATCTGAGCTGCCTTTTTGCCCCTGTTACTACATGGAACCTCATTTCTAAGCTTAAAATGCTTGCCTACATATATGTATCTTGTTCATTTTAACCTTTCCGTCCATTCTATACCCCCAAAATGAGCATTTTTTCTTTCGCTTGGTTATGAATCCCCATTTTTTACCCAGATTGCCACCATAAAAATAGTCAAAAGTACTTGTTTTGTGCCAAAAATATGAAATTTTGTATTCTTTTGAACCTCTAAATGAGAGCTGGCAATGCATATTGACCATCTGCTGCAGTTTAAAGGCACCCATGACATTAAATGCTAGGATATATCATTGGCCTCTGGCAAATAAATGGGCTCCGAGCGACAAGGCGCGTTTCAAGATTTCACACTTTTATTGGTGCTAAACAACAAGTTATTGGAAGCTTATTGATTTCTTCTGTTCAAAGTATCTTTGATCTCTCATTTGTACTAATTTGTTTATTTTCTTGGATGAAATTGGATTTTCTTTGCTTTGAAATTGACATTTTTGGGGTGATTAAAAAAAAAAACCCACAAAATTGACATTATCAAATTGCTTAGAGTGAAAATATCTAACAAAGTCATTCTTTCACCACCCCGCATAAGCCCCACGTGCATGTCCATTTGGTTTGTTTTGGTATTTTGTTGCAGATATTGAACTTAGCACATTTAAATCTTAAAGGGACATTTAAGCTTTAACAGGCCTAAAATCGCCTTCTTTGGACCGAAAACACCCGCGTGTGAAAATATGAAAAAAAATGGCCAAATGGACAGATAATCCAGCCAAACTTATTATGTGTGTGCAATATGAATAGGAAGATAAGAATATGCAAGAAAAACACATTTTAATCAGATGATATTTTTCCTTTAGGTTGCAATATAGTAAATCTTTTTGGAGTGCAATGCTATACTCTCTAAAAACATGAACATCATTTATTTGAAGACACGGTTCTCTGTAGGGTCACTTGCCATGACTTTATTTGAGTATATTTCTGTGTGCATGTGGCAGGGAAAACATTGTTGTTTACTAGAAATTCACTCTTTTATCTGAAGATTGGAGACTACATAAGACTTTGACAGATGGCGGGAAACCCTCATGAACTGGATAGAAGCCGGTAAATAGATGGCCATAAAACAGTGACTTTTGATTCGTGACGAGTTCTTTCTTACATATCGCGTGACCTATCTTTTTTATTGCTTAAATCAATTCGGCTTGGAATGCTCTTCGAGAAAAGGTATGGTTATGAGGGTCTCTATGCGCAAAAGTTTGACTTTATTTTTCGTTAAAGTTATTGCTTTTACATTGAATTTGTGTAGGAAATCTTTTACTATATTGTAACCTAAACTAGCTTTATGTGAAAAATGTAATATCATCTGCAAGTGCAAAATATGACTGGGAAAGCTGATTTTTGGTCATTTCTTAGCAAAAGAGAAGAAAATTAGTGCATTAAATGCATGAATTCAGATTATTTGACCCGGAATAGTTGTTTTTCAAGTTGACCCCCCCACCCTTGTATAGCCGAATAAGGGCTAAATTGCTTTCCGACTTAAATTCAAAGGCATTTTGGTTGACCGTGTAGCGTTATTGTGCTACAAGAAGTCAGAATTCAACGCCAAGGACTCCGCAATCCAGTAACGCAACAATAGCTTGTGCGTAAAGCATGAACATTCAAACGGAGCCCCATTTCACCTACATGGAATGGCGGACATTTTTACAGTTTTGACAGTGCAACAGATGCTTAACTGAGCCAGCTTTCATATTTAGTACAATCATGCATATTTCAAGCTTTATCACCTCATATTATTCATAGAAGTACACTTAAAATACATAATTGCATGTTTTTTTTCTTCATTTTATATCTATTTCTATTGGGTATTTTGACTTTTTCAGGTAGAGGAATGTCTGCGACTAAGCCGAGGGCCACTGGATAAGGGTTGTTGATGGTAAAACAGGTAATAATACTAATTTATTATCATGTACACAGGCAAATAAGCATATTTATGATGCTTAAGGTGTGAAATACTGTCCTAATCAGTTTTGTGGTCACTCAAACTCTTGCTGTCGTGCAATTCCCATGCAGTTTGTATCGATTATTCCGCGTCCTGACACGTAAAGCTCGTGCTCTGTTGGCAGCAGAAGTTGGTACTCAACATGTTTATCCTTGTTCCTGAGCATGTGTGCAGCACAGCTGAGTTGATTTGCTACTTGTTACCCTACAATTAGCTTGTGTTTGGTACTGTTTTCTCACAATATGCTTACAGTCCTGGTTCCGGCATGAGAAGATGTCGCGTCCGACTTAAACATAGGATTGTTGTAGCGAGTGTCCCCTTCATCGTTTACATTAGAGGGATCTTTTTGACAAAATTTGGCACTTTCAGCAACCAGTTTTGTTTTTTATTTGGTAAATGCTTCTCTCATTCAGTGATTTAAGGGCAGTATTGACTTTATTTGCTTGTCTTTGCATACAGAGGTGACATGGATCAATGATGTTTGTTGTGTTGAGAATTCTGCGGGAAGCTGTGTCCCCAAAAGAAGTACTAGAAACCCCTTTCAGGAAGCCTGCATTGATCTGAGCTGCCTTTTTGCCCCTGTTACTACATGGAACCTCATTTCTAAGCTTAAAATGCTTGCCTACATATATGTATCTTGTTCATTTTAACCTTTCCGTCCATTCTATACCCCCAAAATGAGCATTTTTTTTCTTTCGCTTGGTTATGAATCCCCATTTTTTACCCAGATTGCCACCATAAAAATAGTCAAAAGTACTTGTTTTGTGCCAAAAATATGAAATTTTGTATTCTTTTGAACCTCTAAATGAGAGCTGGCAATGCATATTGACCATCTGCTGCAGTTTAAAGGCACCCATGACATTAAATGCTAGGATATATCATTGGCCTCTGGCAAATAAATGGGCTCCGAGCGACAAGGCGCGTTTCAAGATTTCACACTTTATTGGTGCTAAACAACAAGTTATTGGAAGCTTATTGATTTCTTCTGTTCAAAGTATCTTTGATCTCTCATTTGTACTAATTTGTTTATTTTCTTGGATGAAATTGGATTTTCTTGCTTTGAAATTGACATTTTTGGGGTGATTAAAAAAAAAAAACCCACAAAATTGACATATCAAATTGCTTAGAGTGAAAATATCTAACAAAGTCATTCTTTCACCACCCCGCATAAGCCCCACGTGCATGTCCATTTGGTTTGTTTTGGTATTTTGTTGCAGATATTGAACTTAGCACATTAAATCTTAAAGGGACATTTAAGCTTTAACAGGCCTAAAATCGCCTTCTTTGGACCGAAAACACCCGCGTGTGAAAATATGAAAAAAAATGGCCAAATGGACAGATAATCCAGCCAAACTTATTATGTGTGTGCAATATGAATAGGAAGATAAGAATATGCAAGAAAAACACATTTTAATCAGATGATATTTTTCCTTTAGGTTGCAATATAGTAAATCTTTTTGGAGTGCAATGCTATACTCTCTAAAAACATGAACATCATTTATTTGAAGACACGGTTCTCTGTAGGGTCACTTGCCATGACTTTATTTGAGTATATTTCTGTGTGCATGTGGCAGGGAAAACATTGTTGTTTACTAGAAATTCACTCTTTTATCTGAAGATTGGAGACTACATAAGACTTTGACAGATGGCGGGAAACCCTCATGAACTGGATAGAAGCCGGTAAATAGATGGCCATAAAACACAGTGACTTTTGATTCGTGACGAGTTCTTTCTTACATATCGCGTGACCTATCTTTTTTATTGCTTAAATCAATTCGGCTTGGAATGCTCTTC